>NC_045164.1:14087843-14227843 GCF_900700415.2 Clupea harengus
TGACTAATGAATAGCTAAACAACACAACTATTCACATATTTACAAACAGGCACTTCCTAAAAATGCTAAGGTCAGTTTGAGGAAGTACGAATACCAGTGATGTGACCTCACTGCCTATTAGTAACTTCAGAGAAAGGTGCATCTGCAGACTGAGGGCATGGTAATGGAATATTAGGCCCATCAATACCAAAGGTTATGCTGGATCTGGGAGGAAGACCAAAGCTGGGATCTCTAATTTTGCCTGCAATTGTTTTGGCATCCCAAGGCTGCCCTACCAACTGCCACTACCTATCTGTAAAATACAGCTTTAATCTTCAGCTGTCTGACTTTCCTTAATATGGATAATATGGATGTGGAAATAAATTCAATGTCATTGATCAAGGCTTACCAAACAGTCATGTTGTCTGATATTTAAAAATTCTTTATAATATACAGTGCTTTTTGCAAGTGTACACCTACATATTGGGTAAGTATAAAGTCACCAATGGATTGCAGAAACATTACTCCAGAAATAAGTACTACTGGAATAAATTGTAGCAACACTGCTAGGATTATTTCACAGCATTTGAACTGAGGCTGTTCCACTGGGGATACTACTACTACTTTCACAGTGGTATACACGTGGTCAAATGTAGAGTAAACCTGCTTGATTTGGGGATTACACATGAAAAAGCATGTATTTAAAATAAAAAAAACAATGGTGAAATTATGCTAACTGTTCTTGTGAAACCCTTCCATATTATCTCCCGTCACCTCAAACAGTCCCCCCCCCCCCATTTTGCCATGAGTAATCCCAAACTGCATGGATAAAGACAGGAAGAGGATTGCAAGAGCTGGTTTGTGGGCTAAAACCATAACACCAGGATACCCTCAGGATTGTGCAACTTCCCTTGCTGTTGAGTCCCTTTTAACTTCTATAAAAAAACTGGACCGCGTTCAAATCAAGCTGTAGGACGTCCAATCATTGCTAAACTCCATATCATTTTATTTTTACAGGACCAAGGAGGACCTCATAGTCCATATTTAAAATATGAGCAGTAACTTGTTTTTGGAAGTGTGGAGATGGCAGACATGCATGAAACACTGAACCCTCCCTTCCCCAAAAATCAATCTTGGCACATTTCCGCTGTCACAAGGAAAACTTGCAACTCCATGTTGGGTGCAGATTAGGCAACCTGTTCTGAGAAGCTACTTTGCCAGAGTCTGCTGTGGTCACTGGTCATGAGAAAACTCGAATCATTACAGTTTCACTGGAACTTGAATTGGTATAGAAGAGGAATTGTACTTTATTAACCTTCTAAAAGTATGAAGATAGATAACCACAAGAAATAACGCTCTTTACATACACTGATAACATACTTACATTGTATATTTTAACAACTTTAGACACACCTTATGCTTCAGAAAAAACTATTGAAATACACTTTTGTTGTAATAGTGTCAACATACCAAAACAAAACCAAAACATTTCTGTCATCCTTCAGCGACCGCAGCCAAAAGTGTTGTTCCAGTTCTCATACAGCTCCAGGTCTTTACTAGAGACACTAGGCCTCACTGTTCTCAGGGCCTCCTGAAAGTCACTGTGGACGATGGGCCGCACCTGCTCCGCCGTGATGGTGGCCATGTCGCTCAACTGGATGCTGCGAATTGGGCCGAGTGCCGCCTCCCGGCAGAGCTGCGTCATGTCCGCCCCCGAAAAGCCCTCCGAGTTCCTGACGATGCCCTCCAGCTCCTCCGGCCCCAGCTGGCTCTTCTCCCGGCTCATGAGGTTCACCACAATCTTGCGGCGGGCCTCGCCCTCGGGCAGCGGGATGTACAGGCGCTTGGCCAGCCGACGGCGTGCCGCCTCGTCGATCTCCTGCGGCCGGTTGGTGGCGCCTACCACGAGGATGCGGTCGTCCGCCGAGGTGGCGGCCCCGTCCAACTGCACCAGGAACTCGGTTTTGATCCGGCGGGACGACTCGTGCTCGCCGTCCGTGCGCTGCGACAGGAGCGAGTCGATCTCGTCGATGAAGATGACGGCAGGCTGGTGGCAGCGCGCGATGGCGAAGAGTGCCCGCACCATCTTCTCGCCCTCGCCCACCCACTTGGAGGTGAGGGAGGAGGCGCTGATGCTGAAGAAGGTGGCCCCCGACTGGCAGGCGATGCACTTCCCGATCAGCGTCTTGCCCGTGCCCGGGGGGCCGAACAGCAGGATGCCCTTGGGGGGCCCGCGGAGGCCAGTGAAGATGTCTGGCCGCAGCATGGGCCACACCACGATCTCCTTGATGGTGGTCTTGGCGAATTCCAAGCCTGCAATGTCGTCCCAGGCCACGGGGGGGCCGTGGTCCATGATCTCACTCATGATCAACTCAATAATTTTGGGCTCGAAGTTTTTAAGCCGTTCATCAATCAACTCTGACTCCTGAGGAGCCTCACTGGCGGCCCAAGCCTCCTCCTCCTGCCGGGGCAAAGGAGACACAAACTTAGAAAATGTCCCCCGTGAACGGTTGGCACCCAGAGACTTCTTTGTTGTTGCGCCCCATCCAGAAGGCTGAGCTCGCTGTGGCTGCTGGGAATTCTTTTTCTGATGGTCAACAATAAGCTGCTCCCGGGCTGTTTTAAAGCTCTTACTCGTGCCCTCTTCCCCTCTTCTCCCTGCAGTGCGAGGGTCCTGACCCTCATGGCCAGAGTAACCAGACTTGTTATTCTCACTTGCCGAGCTGTAGAAATTTTTTCTCTTGGAGGGGTTTGAGGAGGATGAGGAGAAAAACCCAGACTGGTGGTTCTGAGACCCAGTATAGCCAGCACTGGTTGGCTGGTGAGTGACCATACTGTTACCAGTATTTTGTCCGAAGAGAGGGGAAACTCCAGGCTGAGTTTTTGCTGGGAAAGAGACAGGAGGCTGACCTGTCTGAGCCCAAGAGGGGATGCCTTCCCACTCTTTGGGCCTCTCTGCAACACTCCCTGGGAGATGAGAAGGGGCACCTCTGCCTTCACCTCTGGAGGACTGCAGCTCCACACCACTGGGATGAGAGAGTTCTGCTCTGCTTCCAGATGTAGAAGGATTCGCTGTGTTACCATGGCTCCTGTTGCTCCCACTGGACTCACCGCCAACAACGACGTTGACATCTGCTGGCGTCACAAGGGACTTCCCCGCCACTCCTGTCCAGGGCTGCATCATCCTCTGCACACACGGCAGGCTCTGCACGCTCAACCTGCTCAGGGATGACTCCCACTTGTCACTGTGGTTCTTCTGGTTGCGCGCCACGTGCAGCGCGCTCGCCGCGTAGTTGTTGAGACCTGTGCGTGGGTCGTCCGAGTCCAGGACGGCAGCATAGCGCTCAGAGTAGGTCCTAAGCAGGCTGGCAGCAGCGGCCGGCGAAAGCTCCTGGCTCGCCCATGCATACTGAATGGCCAGGATGTGTGCCCGGTAGGCATCTGCCGTCTGTTCAGGTGTGCATGTGCCAGACAAAATGTCAAAGGACCTCTTCTGCCACTCGTCCAGGTGCGTGGCGCTCATGCCTGGACTGTTCCAGCCTGCGCAAGGAGAGGGGACAGGAGCTATTAAAAATGCATGCCAAGGCCACAGTGCACCACATACGCCCCCTAAATGTTCAGGGGGGCGAGACAAATGCATTTGCACTGAACACATATTGAAACTCACAAATGAATCAAATTAGTGTATTTAGCAGTAGTGATGAGTTTCAAATAGGCTAAGGTGAACAACCGTTGTTCATGACACAGAGATAGAGATATATGGCTTTATAGGCACAGAAATGAAATATTGCTGTAATAACATTCATCAATTAGTAATCAAGTTGAATCCTCAGTGTTTATTAGTGTAATTTAATTAAGGGGTGTGCTAGACAGGTGAGCACAAGAAACTATGAAACAGCAAGCTAAGTTAGTTTGCATGTGTTGTATGTGTGCATGTAAGTATAGAAACTAGCTGACTTTAGTTAACGCTATATTTGGAATACAGTGTCTATTGACTGGTATGTTAAGTTCACTTCAGCCCTAACGTTACCGTATAATGCAGTGCTTTCTGACCTGTCTAGATGTTTAACGACAGAGAAATAGGCAGTTAAACATGCACAAGGTAACTGTTCAAGGGTTAGCTTGTTAATCGTGTCACTTGCAATAATCTGGTTATCACTGGTAACGTTAATCTTATTTAACAAATTAACGTTAGCTAGCTAAAGATACCTATGTAAGGTGGTTAACTAGCTAGCCAACAAGTTAGCTGGCCGCATTTAAAGTCGTGTACTTGACGAAATCGTTTGTTACTCATTGAAGGTGCATCTGTTTCAACAACTTTCAAACTTGCAAGTTTTCGTGCCTTACCTTAAACCAAAGAAATTTGTTTTAACAGTTACAATCGACTGAAGTTTTACGGCATCTTCTAGTCACTGGCTAGCTCACTGTATCTGAAGCCTATACTGAGGGTTTCCAAACTTCCCGCCACATGTAAAAACATCCGGTGTAACAAGTGTGAGTTGGGCTTGTCCTCTGCCCCTCAATGCTTTCTGCACAGTTAACTGACTATGAATCACAAGTAGCGCTTTTCATCCATTCCTCTCGGCTACTACAGCTATAGAAATGATCACCCTCAATTGAAAGCCAAAGTTGAGGCGACTAGCTCAAAAGTGGCCATTTAATCATAGGCCAAAAAATTAGCTAAGCCCGCCCTCGTGTGGTCAAAATAAAATAAAACGGCATACTGATCAGTTCAAGGTACAATCGCAGACATCATAGACAATCAAATGTCTTTTCTCATGTCTATTATGTCTGATGTGTTATTGTCAAAGAAGATTTCAAGGCTTAAGTATGAGTACAATGTGTTTTGTTATGCGTTAAGTTTTTTCCTGTTTCCTGTTTTTTCTGTTTATCTTTCTTTTTTTCATTTTAGGCCATTCCATTGTTCTGACCCTGAGTAAATAAATGTATAAAAACAACCGAATCAAAGAGTCAAGGTGCACATATTGCACACGAATTCTGAAAACACCCATCTTTTCGTTGTTGGTTTTGAAGAATTAATGATGACATTAGTGTTGGTTGTTTTAAAACTACACTAGCCATAGTTCCATGCGGCAAATATATTTGGTGCCTCGTCCGTCTGGTGACGCGGTAGCCTGACAGCTCGATGGGAATAAAAGGAAAAGAGGACTCGTCTTATGGGCTGGTTTACAGGGAAATGTTTGAATTCATTTGATTACGATACTGTCTCTGTTAAAAAGAAGAAGGGATATACGATGAGCATGCATAGTTTTAGCTGAGATAAGGAAATTAAGAATTTATACAAATAACTTTGACCATCTTTACTTGCTAGCTAGCTACGTGAAGCTTGTCAGCCAGACAGCAAGCCAATTTGCACCATGAGCTCGCCAGTTAATAGTTAGCTAGCTAGCATGTTTGAGAGTCACACCCAGTATTGTGGGTCCCATACATTGTTTTAGACTTCCGTGTAACATTACCGTTACCTAAGGCGAAAGGACAAAGACTGTTGTCTATCAGACGTGACTTAATTTGTCAATTATATGTATAAATAAGTCTGAAACACTCTAGTCTAGTAATTGTAAGTTACAGTAACGTTAGCCAGCTAGCTTCATGCCACGGGTTATTTTGGCAGGAGGTAGATAACGTTAGCCTGCCAAATAGCTAGCTGTCGAGAGCAAGTGGCTAAAGTCTTGCCTTTAATCAGTCACAGTTAACTATAAAAGTTATCTTGCAGGCTAGTTTCCAATTTTGATAGCAAGCTAAAACTTTCCTATCGACACGGTTTCTTTGTAATTTCGTTGTAATATGAACGTGCCGATGTACACATTTGTTCTTCGTGATGATACCAGCAGCATCTATGCTGAAGTTTCTAAAATCCTCACTGCCACTGGAAAATGGAAGAGACTAAAAAAGGATAATCCTCGATTTAATTTAATGCTGGGGGAACGAAACAGACTTCCATTTGGTCGATTAGGTAAGGATCTTTTTTTAATTGAAGACGTTATGGTTAGCCAAGTTACTTATGGATTTGTGGTCTTTGTGTGCAGCTGTTTGAAAAGAGCATTTGTTCTCAGTGATCACTTGCAACCTACTCTTGTATTTATTTGTTACTGATTCAACCAGAGGTGTTGAGTTGGATACCGTTAGTGTAGTAATGTAATGCTACATTCTGCATTATGTTGAGGATGCAGAAGCACTATACATGAAAAGCACTACTACCCTACCCTGCCCTGTCACAGCAAATGCTGATAGTAATGACCCTATTTTAGCATTGCTTTCTATACCAAATGGTTTGGATCAGACACAGGCCTGTTTATTTTTGCATTCTTACTCAATTTCTGTGTTTTGCTCACCTGCTGCACGTCTTTCTAATGAACTTCCCATAGGACATGAACCGGGATTGACCCAGCTGGTGAATTATTACAGAGGAGCTGACAAGCTTTGTCGCAAAGCATCATTAGTTAAGTATGTATTGCTAGCAAAGCGTCATTTTAAATCAGATTTTCAAAATCAGCCTTGTTTTCATTGGAAATAATGTTTTCCAACATTAACTGCTTAATGCTGGCAGGTTTTCTCTGCCCTCTCACTTATAAAGAAGAGTTTCAGCTTCATCATGTTGGCAATGTTTACACTACTGGATAGCTTGTCAATTCCTTAAGCTTGTATATTATGGTTAAGTATTTTCATGTATTATGTTGATGACTATATTTTGGAGACGTCAGTCAATCCAAATATGTTGTCTTGAATAGTAGGCCTGTATTCGTGTTCATATTCAGGTGAGCATGGGTACAGGGCCCTCGGGAAGTACGCTGTAAGTACATATCTGCATTTGGGTCTGTTAGTCGTGAGTCATTTTTTGCTCTCATTTATTTGCGTAGGTTAATTAAGACAAGTCCAGAGCTGATTGATTCCTCAAGCTGGTTCCCGGAAGCATACATTATTTACCCCACCGACTTCAACACACCTGTGGCCCCAGCCAAGAATGGCATGAGTCACATGAAGAGCAATCCCAAGACAGACGAACGCGAGGTGTTCTTAGCCTCATACCAATGTAAAAAGGAAAGTGGAGAAGGAAGCGTTTGGATTGCCAAATCATCTGCTGGAGCCAAAGGTGAGAGTGGCAGTTAAACATGACCTTAACATTACCATACGTCTCTATACAAATCATTTTGGAGTTAAAGTGTGTGAATGGCAGCATTAACTTATTGATTTACATGCAGGGGCTGGAATTATGATATCCCATGATGCAAATCAGTTGCTGGAGTTCATTGATAATCAGGGACAAGTTCACATAATCCAGAAGTACCTAGAGAGACCTCTACTATTGGAACCAGGCCATCGCAAATTTGACATCCGGTATGGACATCCTCAGCCACATGCACGGGTTGTTTCATGAATTCCCACAGATTCAAAATAAATAATGTGTTGGGTCATGAGTTGGTGAAACCGCATGCTAAGTACCGCCTGACGTATTTAGTTTGCTGTTCCCAGGAGCTGGGTGCTGGTGGACCACCAGTACAATATCTACCTGTATCGAGAAGGGGTGTTGAGGACGTCCTCTGAGCCCTACAACTGTACAGACCTCCAGGACATGACCAGCCACCTGACCAATCACTGCATCCAGAAAGAGCATTCTACGAACTATGGACGCTATGAAGAGGGCAATGAGATGTTCTTTGATGAGTTTAGGCATTACCTTCTTAAGACACACAATGTCACGCTGGAAGCATCCATTTTACCTCAAATCAAACAGATCATCAGGTATCAATCAGTTTTTTCCCTGTGTGGTTGTTGGACAATTTAAAAAAAAAGATAGATTATGATTGTGCTCTCTTATTTACTGTCTTCTTTATGTGATGTGAATTACAACACAGGGGTTGTTTAACATGCATTGAGCCAGCCATCAGCACGAAGCATCTCTCCTACCAGAGCTTCCAGCTTTTTGGCTTTGACTTCATGGTGGATGAGGACTTCAAAGTGTGGCTCATTGAGATCAACGGTGCTCCGGCCTGCGCACAGTGAGTGTCTCTGTCTCCCTTCGATTCTTATAAGTCTCATACGGTTCAGAGTTCTGTCCTAACCTGGTCTGTAACCCAATCATAAGTCATAAGATCCCTTTCAGGAGCCTTTCCTACAGTGCTCTCATGTCTAACATCGGTTTCTGTCTTACTACATCCGTCATCCGCATGTCCATATTTAATATACATTTAGTTTGCCTAATGTACCCCCTGCAACTCCACTTGGAGCTGCTGCCTCCCGCTGCCTCATCTCTAATCATAGGCAGGACCAGATCTCAGCACAAGGCCCAAAAAGCGTTGATTGAGTTCTGCCAATGATCTCAAATGAGCTTTATGCCCAGCATGGAGGATGTGATAGTCTCCATGGATACATTGTTTGTTCCCCCCCCATTTACATCCTGCTGAGTTGTTTATTGAAAATAGAATTCAGTGCTGCATTGGAAATGGGCCTCTTCTATTTCAAAGCAGAAAGGATTTCGTAACCTCTTGAGCTAATTTAAATCTTCTATTTGTGGGACCATGACCGTCCACAAACCCAAATGTATTGAAAATGGTATCGTGTGCCTTTGCCACGGATTAGGTTTCTCCATATTAAAATGCATGCGTCTATTTTAAGCAACTCCAGGCCATGCTACTGTCCAAGGCTTTTATCAAATAAGGTCCAATCATCTCTGTCTTTGCCAGGAAATTGTACCCGGAGCTTTGCCAAGGAATCGTGGATGTGGCCATCTCCACCGTCTTCTCTCTGACTGTAGATCCCCTCTCCACCTCTCCTCCGTTCTCCACATCACCCTCTCTCTCCTCAACCAACTGCTGCTCCTCTCCTAAACTACGAGCACCCCATCAAATTGGTCCCTTCTTCAAGTTATAAGCACACAGCTGCTTCCGGCCCTTCGACAGTTAACCTCCCCAGTGGCCCCACCCAATGCTACTCCTGACGTGGCCCGAGGTCTGCCTCCAGCTGATCTGCCCAGAGATGTGCTCTTCCTCAAAAGGATACCTTCAGAGAGGAGTAGTGTGGGGTGGGTACCCAGTACCTGTGAAAAAAATAGCAGACGATTGGCCATTGATGAATGTGTCAAGATTGGAATTGAATGTGTGTGGTATTGAAATGGTGACAGGTGCTTGCAGGTCATTAGAGTCAGTTCAGGCAGAAGAGGAGGATAATGGGTCTAGGGTCCAATCCAGTCACACAGGGCTGTCTGACCAGAACGGGCAAACCTCTTGCAGAGGGGGAGAGTGTGATTGGATGAAAAGAGGCAAAGAAGGTTGAAACTCCTCTCCTCCCTAGGCTGTCGTGCTGATGGGGCACAACAGCATAGAGCCTTGTTGGTAGAAAGGAGGAGAGGCTTTCTTAATGTTTTCTTGACTCCAGTGCCTTATATGTTCATGGCCGTGTACCCTTAGCAAGTGTCTGTGACTAGTTTGTCTGGTGTTGCTTCTCTTATCGTTCTTATCATACATATCATGAAAGCTGCAAAAATGTCAGTCTGTGCCAGTCACTTGGTGTGCAGGCCTACTTACTTATAACTGTATTACACTTGTATCTGTATAAGTAGCTACATTTAATTGTAACCCCACCAAACTGCAAAAAAGAAAGGACTTCCCAGAAAGAATATAGAAGTTAGCTAGCTAATTGTCTGTTTTGGCTAATATCAGATGATCTTAGCATTTTTTCCTCTTCCCTTTTGGTCAATAGGATAGAACATTTTCAGACATTTGACTTCCTTCATTGATGTGCATTTGCTTATTATATGGTAGTGCCAACAGGCTGACGAAAATAGCTTTTGAAATCAAGTTAATATTAATTATATCAATGGTAAGCTGGGTAAAAAATAATTATTGTGGTTGTGGCAATTAGTTGTTCTTAGATAACCTGAAGGATTAGAATACTATACAGAATATCAAGTCACATTCCACCAAATGGTCACACACTTTCCTACTTTAGTTGTAGCTGTTCAAGGCGAAGCACAACAGAATTATTATGTTTAACTAATTCATTATTAAGATTAAGAGGATGCATCGTCAGATCTCCAAAATTCTGTTTTGTCCAGGTATGGATTAATAATTGCTACCCTTCACCTAAGGGTGTGGTTTGTCAAGAAAATATCTTTCCATTTTATTTTCATTTGTCTTAATGTTGCAGTTTACGTGTTCATTTTGTATGTACAAACTGCACGTTCAAGTGTGTCAAAAAGAAAGTTGTGCATAGCCCAATAGGCCTAACTCTTGGTCTGGTCAGAAGTACCCAACCTTAAAATAGACGCATTGAGATTTGCATTTTCTCGTATACGGACTCCTCTACAACAACATTGTCCCCCTTAGAAATACTGAGCAGATGTGTTTATTGTGTTTTAACAATACGTTAATCTTTTCATCTTGTCCTTGGCTCCACACATCTGTTTGTCACTAGACAAAAGGATACATTTGTCACTAGACAAGCAGAGACCTACATTTTAATGGAGCTAACCTTTTAGACAATTGCTATTGAGGTGCATGGCAAAAAGGGCCTGATTTAAATTCTTGTCTCAGACATATGACACTGATATTTTGCACTGTTTGTGTAACTTTAACATTGTCAAAGGTTGTTAATGAATGCTTGGTTTATTTTTTTTCAGTCGCTTCTATATTTACTACTCCTGGTCAGCTAGGCTTTTGCATGCTTCAGTCTAGTTTCCCAAGCTGTGTATGGACTTTGCACTGAGACTGTTAAGGGTAGCTCCTTCTGCCCAAAAGTATTTATTTTGTGTTTTAAAATGTTTTCTGTTTGGTTTGTAATAATTAACCTAGTCTTTGTTGTTTTTTATTTAAATATATTGTTAAATGTTATGTTACATCAGCTTTTCACCATTTGCCTGCAGAATTTATGAAGGGATGTGTGGTGTGTAATTGAGTCCTAAAAAGGGGAACTTAAATTCATATTTAAAGAGGAAATGTAGATTTCACAATTGGACAGTAATCTGGATAAAAGGAATTTTTATTATTCAAGCATTAGTTGGATATTAGATCTTTGGTATGTGTCAAAAAGGGAGGCATGTTAAGACATTACATGTGGTTTCATTTACCATTTGGGATTTTATCCTAATGTCATCAAACCAGTGTTATTAAGTTGGGGGGGGGGGGGGAGAGACTTCCCATCAAGGGAAAAGGGTGCCTTACTGAAAATAACTTCGTAGAAGTACCACTGTTTAAATTATTGTTCCTTTATATTACCATGACTTTGTCTTGTCTAAACATCATTTCAGTATGGTTGTAGAGTCTAGAAAATAACACTGAGTGAACAGCTGTACAATCTTTATGTAGTACAAATCCTGACCCTCTTGTCAACGACCCTCCGAGGCATTCCCTTTTCCAAACCAAAGAGAATTACTGCTTGTATTTTGTAATACAGAACAAGTGTATTGTGTTTTGAAATGTTTCTGTGGTTTGTGGGAATGCATGCATCTGCTGTCTAAAAGCTTGGCTGGCAGGTGGAAATGGGGAATAGTCCCAGGGTGCTTTCATCCTGTGACCTCATCAAATCAGATGTCATCATGAGATCCTGCTCTTACTTTTCTTGTAAACAAAACACTTTTACATGAGAAACCACTATTTAAATAAGACATCCACCAGCCTCCTTGTGCTTGTATGTGTTGACAGTTCAGTCCCTTGGTTGTTATATTTTTTGTTACATGGATTTGTGCATGGAAACTTGACTGCATCTGTACTGGTAGTATAGTATTATGAGAAATAAAATACTATAGTAGTGTTTTTAGCCTCTTGTTTTATGGTGAGGTGGACAAATAACCATCAATATTTGTGTAAAACAAAACTGAGAAAATAAAATCACAGACTAGTACATAAGTCTCTAGCCACAGACTAAAGGCATCATTAAATTGACTACCTACCCAACCTCTCCACAAGCTGGGATAGATCATGTCATAATTGCAATGCTCCTGGGAGCTATATCCATAATGTCATGAACACAGATCATTATGCCTGTAGTGTTGGCTACGAATATTTACAAAAGCTTTTATTTTATAAGATTTTATAAATACTGATTCATATGTGTTTATTCGGATCCTGTGAATAAAAGAGCTCTTGAGTAGCCTTTGTGCCCAAAATTTAGCTTGAGAACAATGGCGAGGAGATCCACTGTATGTGGACAAATGCTAAAATAGAGCATCAGAATTGTTATTGCCAAGTAAGTTTACACATGCAAGGACATTTTCTTTGGCATTTTGGTGCATAACAATAAACATAGTAAGTACTACAAGTCAAGAAACACAAGAAAACAATATATAAAATATATACAGAATATGTTAAAGTGGAACGTGTTAAAAATGTTAAAGCTTTAATCCAAAGTGAAAAGTTGTGAAGGGTAGAATATTAGACTGCAAGAAATGTCAGGGAGAAGATTGTCGAAATGTTAGAAGAAAGGTAGGCGGGTGTATGCTGTCACACTGATGAGGAGATTCTGGAGATGTGCACACATGTGCACACATCCTCACGTTCTCCCTCTGGTGGTCGCAAGGAATGGTGGTTGGCCCTGGAAGTGCCACGGTGGCCTTACGGCGTTCGTTAGCAGGATAGTCAGTTTATCGTCGCTGAATGTGGAAAGATTCAGCTTTAGAAACAAGTGAAATATATGTCACTTATTTTTCTCTAAAGGTCACTATATGAAATCAACAATCTGGATCGCAGCGGCAACAACAGAAAGAAGATAGAGGAATTCTCTAGGTCTTCTCGAGAAAAATTGGTCCAGTCAAAGAACAAAATGTTCTCCAAATTTACATCTATTCTCCAACACGCAGTCGAGGCGGTGAGATTTTGGTTTTCTTTTTTATATATACTGACTGGAAATAATCGCATAGGACAGCGAGAGGCCTGGATGTAACATCGCTAACAGCTGTAACGTTTGGTAGTAATGTGTCTGGCTAATTAGTTAGCCTGCAAGCTAACCCAAACAAATAGCCAACGTTTCGTGTTATACTGCCTTGGAGCAGTAGTTGATCGTAATTGAGTTTCGGTATGACATGTTACAAATAACCAATGCCGTTATGTATGCCTTACCCACAGTATATTAAGTGCATATGTGCCGACCGTCTTGCGCAATATAGATATCGCTAACTAGCATTAGCTTGCTTGCTTTAGCTTACGTTAGACGCTACGTTAGTTCTGTAGCTAGGAACGTGCAGGCTACATTTGTAGCTAATGTTTACCTAGCCTGTTGTGTTTTGATGGAGCAGCTAGGTACAGATAATTAAACAAGGACCGAATACGAATGCCCACCACAGTAACATGTGTTTGCTTTGTGTAGCTACCCACTCTATATAGTTTGTATGATTTGGATACATATAACGTCAACGAATCCTATACACGTTAGCGTTCTCTGTCTGTAAACAGTGCTAGCAGACTGGTGTATTTGTTGACATTCATCCTTAACGAAACCTTGCGTAGATGTTTGGTAGTCAGCAAGCTAGCTTCATTTGTACAGAGACGTGTGATCCAAATTCGTCGTTGCCAATTACCACCATTAGCCAGAGGCAAGCAAGTGGGGCTCAATATTTATTCTACGTTTGTAAGTGTTGGGACGAAGGATGTGTAGCGTTAATGAAACACCAAGTGCTATCTGAGTTGAGTAATGTAAGCTAAGGGTGTGTAGCTACCTAGCAGGCTTAGCAGGGGAAGTGTCTTAAGTAGCTACCGAACTATCACCCACATCCAGCTGCTTCTTTGTTTTTCCTCTGGCAAATTGTTTGGACCTGACATGTCGCTGTAGAATTGTTGAGTTTTTCGTTGTAAAGCAGAGATGTCAGCATAGAAAAGTGTCAGACTGACTCACAGCAACAATAAGTTGAAAAGGCTGACAGGATTTTCAAATGTTGATTGAGTATACAGCGTGTTGATTGGGGATGCTGAAATACTGACGATATTTTGGGTTAATAAACTTATTTGTTTCCTTGCAGCTTGCACCATCACTGCCCTTGCAAGAGGATTTTGTCTATCATTGGAAGGCAATAACTCATTACTACATAGAGACTTCAGGTAACATGAAACATAAACAATGGGCTCCAACCAAAGAGTAGTTACAGTTCTAAAAACATTAATATTCATAACTCATTAACATATTTGGCTGAAATGATTGTTGGTCACTGAATAGTCCATGACTAATAGTGTAATTTATAAATTGTATCTTTTTACTGTATAGATTTGCTTTTTCTGTGATTTCCTCATGCAGAACCTTGAGTGGTGCATTGGGTATTTAAGAGTTAAGTCAGGAATTTGACAAAAGAATGTGGTGGAAAGACAAGCTACCAATTCATCAGTCAGCTCCACTGTGTTCTGTGTAGAGTTTTATTCATGTAGTCACTGTGGGCCTACATAGATTATTGCTGCCTAAAATCAGTGTAAATGTAAAAAATGTGTATACATCATTGTAAGTCGCTTTGGATAAAAGCGTCTGCTAAATGAGTAAATGTAAAATCTGAGTGGGTTTCTTGATGTTTTCAGATGACAAAGCCCCAGTTACCGACACGAACATCCCATCTCACCTGGAACAGATGCTGGACATTCTGACCCAGGAGGAAGGGGAGCGTGAGTCTGGAGAGACGGGGCCTTGCATGGAGTATCTCCTTCACCACAAGATCCTTGAGACCCTCTACACCCTGGGCAAGGCTGATGTGAGAGCCTGTTTGCTGTAGTTTTATGTTTAAGTAATGCCTTATCGATGATCAGCCGACTTAGACTTTAACCTTTAGAATGTGTCTTGCAATTTCACCTATGTCACCATGTCAGTCTAGGGCTATTGTGGGAACCACATTTCTGTATTGCATACCATTGATTGGTGGGGGCTGTGTTGTTTCCACCAGTGTCCTCCCGGAATGAAGCAGCAGGTGTTGACCTTCTACACTAAACTGCTGGGCAGGATCCGCCAGCCCCTCCTGCCCCACATTAACGTGCACAGACCCGTACAGGTGAGGATGGTGAAAGACTTGCATGGTTCACCCAACAAATGGGTCTCTGAAGTTAAGTCAGTATATGTATATATGTCAGCTGCTATAACACCTGAATTTCTCTCACGAGATTAATAAAAGTTTATCTTATCTTATTATAGACAGTATGACTGTCTGGCATCAGTGCCTGTTTCAATTTTGCTTACTTTGTTCTCATAGAAACTCATTCGGCTGTGTGGGGAGGTATTAGCCGCACCCACAGAAAATGAAGAGATCCAGTTCCTGTGTATTGTCTGTTTAAAACTCAAACAGGACCCTTACCTTGTGAACTTCTTCCTGGAGGTATAGTTGTTTGTAATGCTTATACTGAGTTTCTGTTAGTTAGCGGTGTTTGCGTTTCAGTGATGTGGGTTAGCCCTTTGAACGCTAGTTATCTCATGCTGAATTGTCCTCCTTACCAAAGTGCATTTGTGTTGACAGAATAAGGTCAAACGTGTAGACACGAAAGAGCCAGTGGCAGAGGGCGTTAGGGATTATCCGTCAGCCCCAGACACAGGCCAAAACCCCCCTGGAGCCACATCACCCAGCAGTCCAGAGGAGCTGGCAGCAACGCCAAGCAACCCTATACCCAATAACAACCATTACAATCTGGTCAGCTCCCTACTCAACCTGACAAAGAGTCCGGTAAGTGCTTCTCTCAACCTTTTAGATACTACAGACAAGTTAATAAAAATCGTAATACATTTAAAAATCAAGTTAATTGCATTGTTTCACTGTTTGACTGCTTTCCATTCTCAACAAACTCAAACTCACTGTATCTACCAGCTTTCCTAGTTGCATAAACATGGATTATTACATTATTATTATTATTATATTAGGTTTTGACTGATATGGTACATGCACACTCCTTACATACATCCCTTAGTATGTATATTTGTCCAGACCTTCTCATTTGAACCTCAGTGTGTATCAGTATCATTCATGAACATAAATCTCCTGCATGATTGTCCAACAGGATGGTCGAGTAGTGGTGAAGGCCTGTGAGGGCCTCATGCTGCTGGTCAGCTTGCCGGAGCCGGCTGCCACCAAATGCCTGACCGAGAATACGGAGCTCTGTGAGCTGCTGACCAGTCGGCTGGCCTCGTTCTACCTGGCACTGCCTCAGTCCATGGACCCACTGGACATTGAGACGGTTGAGTCTGTCAATTGGGGGTGAGACATAACTTCAAGCAGAGCACTGTACTTTTTATCATTGAGTTTAAATTTAGTATTTGGCTGATCTTATCCACGTTTCTCCTGATAGATTGGATGTGTATAACCTGAAGGAGGATGCTGCTGTCTTTACCGGCAAACGTGCGCTCATCTCTTTTCTCTCTTGGCTGGACTACTGTGACCAGCTCATCAAAGAGGCCCAGAAGGTAGAATCTCTTTCATATCCTTACAGTGCAGTATAATAAGTCGTGGAAAAGATGCAGAGTCATACTTCCGTTTGTTATGTTTTTGACAGTGTGCTGCAGCGATTTTAGCCAGATCGGTGAGGGAGAGATTCCTCATGTCCGTCATGGAGCCACAGCTGATGCAAACGTAAGTTCCCATGATGAGAGCAGTATGAGACCTCTCCAGTTTGTTTTTGTTTGTTTCTTGGCAGGCCTCTCTGCAGTGTGAGCTGTGTCCGTTCCTTTAAACCCCTCTTGTCTCCCCACAGCTCCGAGGTGGGCATCCTAACCTCCACCGCCCTGCTCAGCAGGATCATCCGGCAGGTGAGTTCCGAGACTCTGCTGCAGGAGACCGCCTACTTCATCGTGGGCGAAGACACCGCACCAGAGACGCCCGCAGGAATCGCCCAGGTCCCCCTGAGGCACAGGCTCATCGAGCACTGCGACCACCTGTCGGATGAGGTTTGTGATCCAGCCACCACACCCTATAGACATCACAGGTTTCCTTCCCCACAAATACACCTCATCCCATGGTTGTTCTGTGTGTGTCTGTGTGTCTGTGTGTCTGTGTGTCTGTGTGTCTGTGTGTGTGTGTGTGTGTGTGTCTGTGTGTCATCACCAATGCTGGTGTGATTTACAGATCAGCATCATGACCCTGCGCATGTTCGAGCAGCTGCTGCAGAAGCCCACCCAGCACATTCTGCAGAACCTGGTGCTGCGCAGCCTGGAGGAGAGGAACTACGCCGAGGTCAAGCCCCTGGAGGAGCGTGAGCCGCTGGAGAATGGCCAGCCCCATGATTCTGTGTAAGACGTCCACCAGTGTTTAGCCATGATCACCAGATTTAGCAGTTGAGAAGCTGTTGACCAGCTTGAAATCTAAACTAAGTCCTCTACCCGACAAGCAGTTGTTGATTTGGTTGATGTTTCTCATATAGTAATTGATTGTTACCTTCTGATTTGTAATCTTGTATGGCGTTGATCCTTGCAGAGAATGACCAAGAATCATCAGAGTAAAACTAAAACTGTTCTACATTGTAGTGATATTTAACACAAAATATTCTTCCATCCCTAACAATTACATAGCAGTAGTTATCAGTAATATCTGCATTTTTCTTTCTTTGCAGAGATCTGGAGGAAGACCCATTGTTCTCAGATCTCTCCCCAGATAACAGACTCTCTAATCCTGACTGGCTAAGCTGCTCACCACCTCAACATTCCGACAACGCAAAGTCTGATGGGAAGACTGAGGTGCACAAAATAGTAAACAGGTAAAACGGCTTCTTCTGCAGTCTGCTTCAGTTTTTCAGGAATTTTTTTTTTTTTTTTATACTGGTTTGTTAGTAAGTTGGAGTTGTTGGCTCTCGCTTCACACTGATCTTGTGTCTCCTTGCTATAGTTTTCTCTGTTTGGTCCCGGATGAGGCCAAGTCCTCCAATCAGGTAGAGGGCACTGGCTACGACACCTACCTGAGGGATGCACACAGACAGGTGATGCTCAGAGTCCTCTGTGCCATATTTATTTACTTATTAACCCCTTCATCTCCCTGTGTTGGTATGTGCTGATCTGGAATCAGTTAGTTCTGTGTCTGACTGGCCTGTCGTCCACAGTTCCGGGACTACTGTGGAGTCTGCCAGCGCTGGGACTGGAGAGGGCAGCCCAAGCCCTTTGAGAAGTGCAACCTGGACAGCCCCTTCTTTGAGGGCCACTTCCTCAAGGTTCTCTTTGATAGGATGGGTCGTATCTTAGACCAGGTATGTTGCTGACTACATCATATCACCATATGAGAAATAAGAAACATGCCTCACCTAAAAATCTATTTTAGCCTCAGGAAGCTCCCAACCGCTTCTCCATGGGTTTTGCTGATCATTTTTTTAATGTCTGAAGTTCTCTGAAATGCCTGGAAAGTGCTGTGAGACGCTAATGTTGGTGTTTGTCTGCCCCGTCCAGCCGTACGACGTGAACCTGCAGGTGACATCAGTGCTGTCCAAGCTGGCTCTGCTGCCCCACCCACACCTCCACGAGTATCTGCTGGACCCGTACATCAACCTGGCCCCTGGCTGCAGGTCCCTTTTTGCAGTCATCGTCAGGGTGAGTCCCAGCTCACAGCACACACCTCCACTAGGCCATGTGACGTGTTGAAAGGGAGCACTGAATGTTATTCTGAATTGGGTGGGTCATTACTGACCTATCAAATGTTTTGGAAAATTGAAGAATTTTTTTTCCTTTGGAGTTGTTAGAACGCAGTACATCATTAACTGACATTTTCTAACATCTGCATACTCATTCTGCAGTCATTAACATCTCTGTCTTGATCAGGTGGTGGGGGATCTTATGCTGCGGATTCACCGTATCCCCGATTTCACGCCCAAACTTTTACTGGTCAGGAAGAGACTGCTGGGAATGGAACCCGAGGGCTTGACGTAAGTTTCTATGTGTCTAGATTTAGAGAATCCCCAATGCGCTCCCATACTTTCACTCTCACCCTTACACTATGTATACAAACATTTCATGATGGCTTGATGTGATAAAACTGCTGAGCTGTGTATGTCACAGTGGTGTTGTGTAGGTTATAGAGTCTGTTCTGTGCACTTCAATAACTGTCTGGTTTGGATCGGCCACCAAACTGGATAAGAACAGACTCCAACGGACAGTCAGGGCTGCAGAAAAGATCACCGGTGCCAACCTGCCCACCATCCAAGAACTGTACACCTCCAGAGTCAGGAAACGGGCAGGAAAAATCACTGCAGACCCCTCACACCCTGGACACAAACTATTCAAACGCCTCCCCTCTGGTAGACGCTACAGATCACTGTTCGCCAAAACCTCCAGACACAAAAACTGTTTCTTCCCCCTCGCCGTTTCACTACTGAACAGCTAATCCACTGTAGCATATACTGTATATTTTTCCCTGCACTTTTTGCACTCTCCACTTCTTCTTTGCACTATTGTTGTGTAACAATTCACAGCTCCTGTATATACTTTCTTAAACTTCTTAGACCATCGCACTGTTTGTTTTAGATTGTGTTTGTTTTGTATTGTGTAGTAATGTATATTTTGTCTAAGCACACTGAGTAACTTTACCAAGTCAAATTCCTTGTTTGTGCAAACTTACTTGGCCAATAAAACCTGATTCTGATCTGATTCTGATTAAGACATTCCTAAATGGTGTGATGCATTGTTTCTCCCCAGCATCGATCATGTGACTCTGCTGGAGGGGGTTATCGTGCTGGAGGAGTTCTGCAAGGAGCTGGCCGCGATCGCCTTTGTCAAGTTCCACGCGGCGGCGGCCTCCACCTCGCCGTGACCCGGTCCAGGAGCTGCAGCAGTGGACGGACACAGGGCCGGGACAGACACAGGCAGGGGACGGATGAACACTGGACTCCAGCCAAACCCCTCAGAGGACAAACACAGGCCACCTGTCCATAGACACCCATCAGCATCTCACCGACCCCCCCCCCTCCCCCCTCCCCATCTCAACTTTCCTAGCAGGGAGCGGAGAGCTACTGAAGTGAAGTGCAAGAACAGTCCTGAGGAACACTGCACTAGGAGGTAAATCCCACTGGGCCATAGAGGGGTGGAGAACACGGTGTACTCTAATATATATATCTCTCTCTCTCCCCACTCTTCTGCTCCTTCATCGATCAAAACCATTTGGTCTTCCTCAATACTTGTTTATATGTATGCTATTTAAGTTGTTCTGTTCTCTGCACCTGAATCTGTGATGTTGATGAATGAGTGTGACTGGCAGATACAGGCGTGGTTGTAAAGGTTATGTGGTAACTGCCACAGTCCCAGACATATCCTGCATTTGGTAAGGGAAGTCTGTGGTTAGAGTTTGATGTTTTTGTTTGGATACCTATTAATGTAAAGTTAATAATTGAACTATTAATATATTCATCAAACACAGACATTCAGCTGATTGGAAGGAAAAGAAAAAACAAGGCCAAATAGAGGGGAATGGGATTTTTTAATTAATGGTAAAGTGTTTGGAAACTTTTTATTGATGTTTTAGTAACTGCAACAGCATTTTCTTTCGTACAGTATCACACCAACTCAGCATTGTCCATGTTTAAAGAACATGTGTTTTCAGAAAGCAGACTCCCCGAGCTGCACAGGGGCTACCTCCATGTGCACTTGTTACACAGATCATGCTGCAGCAGTGTCAACAGAACTGCTTACTTTGATCATAGGACAAGACTCTGTGTCTTTCCTGGATGTCCAAGACAGTGTTTTTAAACCATTTTATGGTTAATCTTTTACTCTGCTGCATATGTATTTATGTTGTGTGGGTGTGTGTGTGCCTTCAACTTGCTAAGTGTATAGCTCCATCCCAACTTTTACTCCATGTTTAAAGACAGTTTATTTATAAGGAGGTGATAGACCAGAATGGATTACTTTTAAGGAACTCTGCAGTACTAAAGTGGAGTACTAAAATCATAGATATATTCTGCTTGACCTTCTATCACAACCCAGCTGATAATTGCATTTAGGCTAACACTTGGTCCTCTACGCGTCCACCTCTCTGTTCATAACATGCTAAAACACAACCGAGCACGAAAGTGTTTTTTGAATCCAGTAACACAAAACCATTTGCAGATTGTAGTACTGTGCACCAAAGGGTAGACTTGCTTAAGCCTTTAGTTTAGTAACAAATGTCAGTTCTGTGCATTAGACATGGTGTAAGAGATGCCAGGATGTCTGTTTTTATTTATGTGAGTTTTTGCACATGCTATTGGCCCTTGTTAGTCTGCCCCACCAGTGCAGTTCTCCCCCAGCATGTTGACTGGAGGCTCAGGGATGTGGGGCACTGAAGACACAAGTGCACCTCCACGTTTCAGCCTGCAGGAGGAGCACATCTGAATGTGTCCAGCAATGCCCTCTTCCCTGGGCCACGCTTTGAAGAGCAACAGATCTCAACATTTTAACCTTGCTGGCTACCTTTTAATGTATTGATTTGATCTTAAGCAAGAAACCAGAGCTACGTATTTAGGTGGAATATCAGGCCTATGGGGGGGAAAAAGAGATACTTTCTGTTCACTTTTGTGCTCCACGGTAACTTGGACTTGAGTAATTGCTTGGATATGTGTTGTGAGGAGAAGATGCGTGGACATAATTGTATGAGAGCGCGTGTGCTAGTAAGTGAGCGACTGTGTAAGCGTGGTAAGTGCTTGGTTCCACTGAGTGGATGGCTCAGTCTTAAGGTCAGGTATAATATTAAGGCTTATCAATGTAAGCTTTGGTTTTGGATGTTTTGATGTCCTCTTGCTCCTGTGTGTCCTGCCTTATAACGTAACTGAGCACATCATGCTTGCATTTAAAGGCTAAAGAAATTGCACATTGTTATTTTGTTCATATGCTTAAAATGTTTTATAGTACTTTAGGTTTAATTTTATTTTCATCATGAACCAAAAAAGATGTACCATTTAAAGAGTGGCTATCTGTTTTTGTGGGGGGGGGGAGAAAACATCTTTTTTATTGATCATGCACATTTTATACAAATGGACTTCTCAGAGCATTCTTGACTTCTGTATATATGTGTACAGTAGAAGTTGTGCTGTCTGGTGTAAATGCATGCACATCCATTTTCGGGTGAGTTTAGGAAAGCAAAGCAGCACCTCTCCATCCATTCAAATACTGACATCTGCACTTTGTTTCTGAATGGCCACTGATGAGAAAAATGACCAATGCCTTACTTCATATGCTGTGGAGGAGGTCTGAGAAGATCTTTTTAATGGAGACAGAGCTCTACACAGGGTGTTTTACCCGCATTCATTTCGATGTTCAATACTGAAATTAGTTATGCTTGATTTTTTTTTTTAAGGACTTGAATGTCCTTTTCCCCTTTTCATATATCAGCTTTGACCAGCCACTGTAAAACCTTGGACATCTGGTTGGCAGTACACATGATAATGTTGATCATTACTGTTTGCCAGCTCTCCTTGATAGAGGACATTTGTCTTCTTTTGGGTATCACTGCCATTTTTGTCATAAGTAAACAATGTATCTTTTGTGTTGATAGCAAATAGATTGCATGTTCAACTCTTTTTACCTCCCAAATATAGCAGGTTGTTGTTTGAAGTCCATCTTGGGCAGGTATCAGAAGAGGAGAATGAATGCCACACGTTCTCCTTGCATAAGGAACACTGAATTTGCACCTTTTCTGCTGATATTTACACACCTGTGAAATTAAGATCACCCTCCACTTATATGTACGTCTGAGAACCCATAAAAGGAAAATGGCTTTCTTAAAATCAGTTACCGTCCCATTAAAAAGACTGCTTTCTTTGAGGCTTGGTAGTTGATGTCTCTTATTATTATTGTTTGAAAAAAATGTGTTTTCTTATTAAAACCTGATCATTGCCATTCTAAATGTAGAGAGGGGGGAATGTATTGGCATCTGGGAGCTGTCATTAAGAAGACCCCTTCATATTGGTTGGTCTTGCAGGTCTTAAAGTACAGTTGGTTTTGTTAGGTGAAAATTCACATTAAAGTTTACCTCTGACTCCGGAGTTGTGTATAAGTATCTTTTTATTCAATATACATATTGGGCTCACTCATGTTTTGGCAGACGAGAGAGAAGCAAAGTTAAACACACCACAGAAGGTTTATATAGGTTGAAGTTGGTGTCTCTGACGCCAAAACAATATGTCAGCAGAGATAACCACATGATGGGTCCCCACGTCCAAGGTCATCTTACTATAATTTTTGCAACGTTTGCGTCTATAATGTAGGATAGAAGGACTATTAGATCTTCTTATCAGCTCTCGCTTAAACACACAGAATGTACACTTTTAAGCACACAAACAGAGACAGAAAAGCCATGTTTCAACAACCAACGGCAAATGATTATAGAAAAGATTTTACATTTCTCCATCAGGTATGGAACCCTAAACTCATATACTCATATCTTTATGTCAATGTTTATTATCGGTCTGGTTTCAAAGCTTATATCGAAGAGGAAAAGACAAACTTAAGACACTAAAAGTTCTAACTTAATACATTATATACATGTCTTAGAATGATGACAATAGACAGGCGCTGTGTAAAAAAAACCAAGATATAATGCTTTTATTCGGTAAACACAGCACTGATGTAAAAAAAAAAATCCCCATTAGTTCTTTTTACAACTCTTAAGTTAAATGCTGAACTGCTGTTTTGTTTATTTCCTGGACAAGAAAATATTTCAGGTCAAAGAAACTTGATAATAAAAAACTACAACACAAACTACAGTACCTGAGCATATATGTGTGGGAGGGTTGGGTGAGGGGTCATAAACATCAAACATTCCCATTAGCATAGGCCAGTTTTAATTCTAAAACACATTTTTAACTTGTCCATTGTAACTCCATTAAAGTGACCCTCCAGGTTAAGATAAGATTATCTTGTGTAACATTCTGCTTACTTCCTTGAGTGTTTCTTATTACAGTGAGACCTGAGATGCTGTTCTAAACGCCCTTCAGTCTTGAAGACCTTTGTGCAGTTAGAGCAAGGAAAAGATACTTTGCGTTCATGTTTTCTGAAAACACGATTGCGTAAGGTCTGAGAGCGCCTGAATGACATCCCACATTTTGCACAGGGATATGGCCTCTCCCCTGTATGTATCCTCTGGTGTTTGGTAAGATCATTGGGATGGGCAAAGCTTTTATCACAGTGTTGACAAGCATACGGTTTGGTCCCTGTATGAGTGAACTGGTGCTCTTTAAAGTGTGCACTCGTGATAAAGTCCTTTCCACACTGATCACATTTATAAGGCCTCTCCCCTGTATGAAACCTCATATGCACAGCAAGACCATCAGCTCGTGAGAAGCTTTTCAGACAAACTGAACAACTGTGTGGCTTTTTACCCGTGTGAATATACGTGTGGACAATGAAATTATCTTTACGCCCAAATATGAGTCCACATTGATCACATTCAAATGTTCTCCTTGGTTTTGGTTTATACCTTTCTCTCAATGTTGATTTGATGTCCTGCACAGAATCAATATTTTCGAGGTGATCCATGTCTGATTTTATGTTTTGCCTCTTCTTCTGGAGAAAAGGTTCTGTGTTGAGAGAAGAGGATGACGGATAACTGTCAAACCCCTCCGTCTCTGATTTGAAAGCCTCACACTTCAGGTCAATCAAAGTGTTGTCTATGTTCACAGATGGTGTAGAGCACATCATGGTCTCAAGCCAGTCCTCTTCAGCTTTGACCTGTTCAGACTTGATCCTCAGCTTTGTGCTTCTCTGACATGATGCTGGTGAAGAGTCAAGTGGAACTTCTTCAAACTCTGTTTTAATTCCGTCTGGCACTGGAGGCTGGTTATCAGGTAAGAGACTTGAGTCAGCCATAGGGATGTCCAGATTCTTTTGTATTAGTGTCTCCTGTTTAAGAAAAATAAGTTGTTAATAGTCATTATGGAATTACCAAATAGTCACATTTTATTGTATGCAGTTTCTAGATAAAACACTCAAGTAATAACCATTGCATTAAGAAGTCTAGAAAGATTATAGGAAGAAAAAAATAAAAGAATAAAAGAATCTTGCTCATACTGGAGATGCAGTACCTCAGAGCAACAAGACAAACAATAAAATACTTATAATTTATAGAATTGAGCATGAACAAGAGGCATCATGCTGTGGTCTTTGAATCCACAAAATAGAATAAAACACAAAGTGAGACTAATAATAAAAGGGTAACCATAACCATGATCTTCCTGTAAGCAATGAGGAATTGTGTTCATTCAGAAACAGTAGTATCAAAGAGGGCACCCTGATTGTAGGCCTCCTGGATTAAACTTAGTTATTATAAAAGATAAATGCCAACAGTCATAACATACCAAAACATATAGGGACATGCATGGTACACATTCATTAGGGATATACAAAATAAAGCATTGTTTAAATACATGAGGAAGTAAGTATATTGGATACATATTACAAATAAAATACAAATTAAATGTGTAATACATCAGAATTCAGTAGAGTCTTATGACCTAAATCCACTAAAGAGCAAGATGAAATATGTGAATATATACTATATATAATAGTTGTCCAAATAAGACATGAACCAGTGCATACCAAATAATGACTATTACATTTACATTTAGTCATTTAGCAGACGCTTTTGTCCAAAGCGACGTACAAGGGAGAGAACAGTCAAGCTAAGAGAGAACAGTCAAGCTACAGAAGAACAATTCATATTTTACATCTTTTTCCATGGCCATACATATAGTTTAATGGAAATGTTACACTAACCCTAAGTCCAATAATATTCAGAATGTGTAACAGGCCCAAATGGCAGAGGAAAGAGATCAAATGCCATTTTTGTGTTACAGAATCTAAAGAATTCAGGCATTTCTTCCCTTGTCCTATAAGCATTTTAATCGCAACGTACCACAAGTGTTGTTACAGATCTCTATTTGGTCAGTAAGGTCCACAACTCCTTCACACTCTCTTTCTGCCTCAGAGACGTATACGGTCTGCTTGATACTAAAACATCCAACCTCTCGTCATCTCACCAATAGCCCATTGAGCAACTATTGCTGGTTACATTTGCATAGGCCATCCACTCTAAAGATTGGCTATACTCAAAGCCAAGTCCAGTTGGTGTCGGCCACACCCTTGAACACTCGTCTCTCAAATGGGTCTTCAGTGTTTAAAAGGGTCGGTGTTGGTTCAGTGATTTGTACATGCATTACATTCTTAGCTGCGTTCTATCTAGCAATAAAAATGAACTATGCGGCACATAAATTTCACTGCACCTATAGTCAAATGAACCAATTTGAAGACATGCTGTATTTAATCCCTTTTAGACTGAGATACCTCAATAATCACTTTAAGAAGATCCCTCTTTATGCTGCCTTCGCTTGTTTATACTGACCCACATACTGATACAGTGAACCTAATTCTACTAATGGTCTAAGGTGCTTTTTTTGGTCAAAAGTCAAAACCCTCCACATTGAGCCTTATGCAACAGAGGTGCGGAAAGCAAACATCTCATGCTACTGCCCAAAAATAAATATCTCATATCTTTTACGGCCTCTGAAATGAAACCCATCAATCTGTCATGGAAATGTATTCTCAGAACTCTGAATGTGATGTTTGTGATATTTTATGGTAAGTTAATTATCACTTGTGTTAACAAACACCAGAACATAGCCTGATGGACTGATAAAGCTGTCTAGACAAAAGTGCAGGAAGTCTGCAAAACCATTACATATGCTGTATCTACAATATGTCCAGCATTGGTAATCTCTGTCACCCCCACATAATAGGCTGTAGTGTGGGGACCACAATGTCTACAAGTGATTTATTTCACACATACATGCGTCCTGTTCAATAGCTGATTAAGCTTTAGGTGGGAAGTAGGTAGGTATACAAATGACAATGGCTGTGATCGAGAACAACAGGCCAGACAATCCTTTCATTCCACTCAGATAGCTCAATCAGGCAGAATGTCTATTTACACCCATCAGTATCAAATGGCAAATGAAGGCAAACCCACAGCGGTTGCTACATTTGCATGTTGTGCAAAGTAAGCAAATTGGCAAATAGCAGATCAGAGGAATCAAAAAATGTCTATGATTCGATCCCAAAGCCAGTAAAGGATAGGAGACAATGGCCTTCTCTATATGACATCCTTCCCAAATTAGGGGAATCTCAAACACACATTTAAAAAGTGAAAAATGGCAACAGATTAGTCTACTCAGTATTATTAAATGAATGTGTAACAGAGGAAATACATACTGGAACAATCCTAAGACCTAATCATGTTCATCTACTTCTGGTATTGTATGTAAGGGAAATTCACTTTGAAAATGATTCAATCCACAAACTTCACTCTGAGAATAATTAAATCCAGAAATGGACATCCACAGCGTTTGGCCAGGGGGTCAAAAGTCAGTGGTCATACCTCAACTTGGACTGTTTGTATTCACAGCAAACCCCATGTATTAGATGCTATCAGACACACTATGGCCTCACAGTTTAACTAATTACCACATCCTTTAGTATCTGATTGCTTGCTTCAGCCTTACCCCCATTGTCTCAGTAAGAACCTCAGGATAATTGTGATTTCCAAGTTATGTGCAAATGTACAGTATATGAATGTAGTATATTCATGTTTGGTCTTGAGTTGATCCTTGTGATGTGGACAGCACTCTGGTCATGGTTTCATTGCAATCTGAAGTACCTGCCATGGCTGTATAATTTGACTAGAGTCTCCCTTTAGTTCTTGTTGTTAGGTAGAGAATGTTATCTTAGGGCATCAACCAAACCCTTTAGAGTGTATCCTTTTGAGGTTTTACCGTACATTCAAACACTTTAGAGTGCATCCTTTTGGGGTTTTACCTTACATTCAAACACTTTAGAGTGTATCCTTTTGGGGTTTTACCGTACATTCAAACCCTTTAGAGCAGGGGTCTTCAACCTTTTTCAGCCCAAGGACCCCTTGGCTGAGAGAGACACTGAGCAGGGACCCCCACCCCCGCCGCCCCAAATTTAGGCCTGATATTCATATATTTTACACATGTTTGAACATAATGATACATAATTTCTAACACACAACTCGTTTCAATGTATTCTGTTTATAATTTTATAATTTTTTTTCTCTCTTACAGTTAGCCATTACTCTGTATTCAATGGGGGGGGGGGGGGGACAAAGAATTTAGTAGCTTGAGAAGCTTAAGTATGGATGAAATATCTCATACCTAGTGAGAGGCCTGACGTTTGACAATTCATCACTCATGTCTTTCGCAAAAAAGATTCTCCCTATGAAGCATTCAGTGCGTTACACATGGCTCTTGCACCGTCTGTGCACATCGCGACACATTTTGGCCAGGGTATATCATGTTCACGGAAAAAATTGTCGATCACTTTGAAAATCTCTGAACTTTTTTGTACGTCCATGCAGCTGCTTACAGAATATAAATTCCTGCTGCATCTCATTTTGGTCCATAAACGCTAAAAGCTGAGGGTCATTTGACACGTCTGTGGATTCATCTAATTGTAGTGCAAAATAATCTGCTTTCGGGAGTTTCGCGACTAGTTGTGCCCTTACATCAGCTGGCAATTCATCAATTGAAAGGGAAAAAAAGCAAAGGGATGCTTTTAGTTTTTTTTACGTACTCCTCCTTCCCAAACATCGTTTTTCACATATTACTAGCTGCTGGCGATATTAAACTTTCCGCAATTATGTATGGCGTTTTGGTCTGAGCGACACGTAATGCAACTTGATAAGAGGGGTTTAAAGCTAGCTCGCCAAATGTGGCTGATTGTCTGCTGGCCCTCAAAAGATTTTAAACGGGAAATATTAAATGTTTGTTTCTTTCAAGTGAGCATGGGTTGTCTCTAAGTCTAAGTGTCGTTGCAGCTTTGATGGCTTCATACTTTCGTTTGATAGCACGGAAGAGCAAACCACGCACACTGGTAGTTCGCCACCATCGGTCTCTTTGTAGGTGAAGCCAAACTTCAGATAATTATTTGAATATTTACGTGTTTTCTCCAGTTTGGGTATTAAGGCATGTTGGCATCCTTTGAAGGTAGATCATCTGAACCGCCATCAGTGCTGTATGACGTGGAGCTTTTGTTCCGAGAAATTACAAAACTTTTAAATTGTATGGTTATGGCAGGTAATGTTTTGGCACCAGATAGCTAAATGTAGCTAAAAGTGCATATGTTGCCATGGTAATCAAATGATCGCGTGAAGATTCATGGGTAGCCTATGTATTATTTTATAAACGAATAGAAAGCAATTGTTACGATCTGTTTATGTAGCCTATTGGACGTTTTTAATTTTTGGAAGAGGGTAAAATGCTTCAGATGAAATAATTTGGCGGACGCCCTGCAGTACCTCCGCGGACCCCCGGTTGAAGACCCCTGCTTTAGAGTGTATCCTTTTGGGGTTTTACCGTACATTCAAACACTTTAGAGTGTATCCTTTTGGGGTTTTACCTTACATTCAAACACTTTAGAGTGTATCCTTTTGGGGTTTTACCTTACATTCAAACACTTTAGAGTGTATCCTTTTTACCTTACAGTACATTCTTGTAACATTAAAGCGTATCGTTTATTGCATTACTGTTCAATCAGTAAGCATTCATATCACTTTGTGTGCCATGCCATTACTTCTAACAGCTGGCTTTATGCTGCTTGGTAATATTGTAGGTTATTATTTAATAATAGAATGAAGATAGATTCATTGTATTTTTCAGCCATATTTATCACAGTGGTAATATCACTCGAATGCATTGTGCTGTCGCCTAATGTTCTGACACGTGTAAACCTTCCAGCCTGGGGTTTTCCATTTTGGCTGCCTTACACATGGACAAGGTTTCAGAAAAAAATATGGGAAAACAGAATACTCAAATAACTGTAAAACAAAAACTGCCACTAGATTCTCAAAGACTTGCATTTGCATTTACAAACAAATATCTGAAATGTAATGCAGTTGCTAGACAATTATTGAAGTTAATTATAGAGAATTTTCAAATGAACAGATGCTACATTCAAAATAGTACATTCATGCAACAGACTGCTTTCTTCAGCATTGTTTCTTCTTACAGTGAGACCTAACATGTCTTTCAAAATGCCCTTTACTATTGAAGACTTTAGCACAATGTAAACAAGTAAATGGTCCTTCACCTTCATGTTTTCTGAGAACATGTTTGTTTAAGGTATCTACACGCCGGAATGCCATCGCACATTTTGAACAGGGATATGGCCTCTCCCCTGTATGTATCCTCTGGTGTTTGGTAAGATCAGTGGAATGACCAAAACTCCTATCACAATAGCTGCAAGCATATGGTTTGATCCCTGCATGAATTAACTGGTGTTCGGTACGATGTCCACTTGTTGTAAAGGTCTTGTCACACTGATCACACTTATATGGCCTCTCTCCTGTGTGGATCCTCATATGTTCAGTCAGACAATCAGCCCGTGAGAAACCTTTCTTACAAACTGAACAGCTGTATGGCTTTTCACCTGTGTGAATGTAAGTGTGAACAATGAAATTATCTTTTCTCCGAAAGCTAAGTCCACACTGGTCACATTCAAATATTTTCCTGCCTTGTTTTTTTCTTTTTTTGCATGTTTTCCTTCTCATTTTGGGGTTAGTGTCTGGCACACAATCAACTTTTTCACCATTCTCTAGGAGGATATCTTCCATGGTATCAATACAACGAGGTGATGATGGGTCATTTTTAAACACGCCAGTCTCTGATTTTAAAGCCTCACACTTCAGGTCAATCAAAGTGTTGTCTATGTTCACAGATGGTGTAGAGCACATCATGGTTTCAAGCCAGTCCCCTTCAGCTTTGACCTCCTTAGACGTTACTTCCAGGTCTTGAACGTTCTGACATGCTGCTGGAGAAGAGTCGACGGGAACCTCATCAAACTCGGTTTTTATGTTGACTGGCTTTGATGCTGTGCTGTCATGGACAAAATCCACAAGCCCAGGTTTGTGAGGATTTTTCACAGATAGTATGGCTGAGTCCGCCATGTTCGTTGACGTTGTCACTGTTAATGGGCAGACATGGTTTAAAGCCTGTGGGATAAGCAGAACAAACCAGATTTATAGATACCACAGTACCGATGGGCAGTTAAGAGAGCATGCAGAGATCTGCCGGCTTCAGCAATGGTGCATTACACCAGACAAACAAGTTGGGTTTGAAGCATAATGATCTGTGCTCACAAAATAGAATTGTGTTTTGTTGTCATAATTAAACAATTTGCCATACATAACTATGGCTCAAATTTGTTTCCAACCAAAAGATGCCTCAAGGTAAACTGTAAAACCACTGATTCCTGGAAGACTAATAATTTAATCAGCATGAACCTTCCAGAGGCACACACAATCGATTCATATAATTGCAGATGTCCAGCCTAAACAGCATCATATGTTGAAACTTACGTTATACTTTCAGTTATGTGAATACTACCAGAGGCGCCGTTGGGTCGATCAGGCCCCGAATATTTTACACCCATCCCGGAGTATTATCGCCTCTGAAAACAAAACAACGAACAGACTGTAACAGAGTGGAACCTTAATTGCAGCGTCTGAAAGACGGGGTGGATTCAAGCGCTGCTCAGTGCACACGAAGTTGGAAGAGGCGCGCACCCAGCTGAAAAACTCTGCTTTTAATAAAGAAACAATCTAACCTTCTTGACTATTTCAAGAAGAAAACACAAGGTAAATCATTGAGCCTGGGTATTACACAATATATGAAATTGTGCTGATGCCAAAAAAAAGAAAAACGTTTACTGACGTGACTACATAGCAACCCAAGCTAGATAGCCCAAGCCAAATTTGTTTTCTTTTTTGTCACGCATGTAATCTCAATATATAGGACAATAGTCTATATACCTACCAAACCCGATCTCCCTTCAAAAAACCTGTTTGGCCCCTTATGTTTTCAAAAGCTAGCCCTGCTACTACATTATAAGCTGTTACATTTCTCATACCAGGACATTTTTACATATTTCCAACAACAATAACATATACGATATTAGGTATATGAAACCATAGGCTACTGTACCTTGATAAAATCTTCATGTCATGATACAGTTTGGAGACATGAACTTCGATCTGATAGGCTAACGTTTACAGCAAACGCTGCGAGCAGGAAACCTCGACTGTCGTTTCAACGTGTGTCCCTCCTTTGCAACTGTGAAAACGTTTAGATCGAGCAGAATAATCTAGTCTGTGACGCCCTGTGTCATTGATAACACCTGGCTACATCTGATCAGACTTGCATATGGATGCAAAAGACGAAACCGACAAGCCACGCCCGTCCAGACTTGAACAGTTTCACTTTAAAACTTCGACTGCTGTGATTGTTATGTACACCTCTACAGCAAGGGGTCTCAAACTGCAGGCCCGCGGGGCAGATCCTGAGCGGGATCATGTATAGTCTGGTCATTATCGGAAATGCGTATTCGTATTCCGTATTGTGTGGATCTGGACGAGAGTACTGACAAATGATAATGCTCAACTCGTGATTTTTTTTCCGCGGTGTTAACAACCAGTTTTAAGTGACAGAGGAATTACTTTGTGTAAAAACAATGCACCGCCGTACCACAGAAAGGATGTATTTGAGCAACTGAGCATGCTGGTCTGTCATGGAAGTCGCTCCGAGGAATAACAACAGACGGTGCACCATCAATGATCAGCATATCAGTAAACTATTCATTTAAGATCACTATAAACGGAAAGATGCTGCATTCTGACAGACAAATTAAATTATACACTTGAAATATATTTATTATAAATACAGTCTGCAGTCCCCAGGAATTGAAACTCAGGTCAGCTACTTGTTATTCAACAACACTAATCATTGTAGGCTACCACTGATCACACATGGTAAATTTGCCACACTCAGAAGTGGTATCCACAGTATTGTGATATACAGTGCCCTCCACAATTATTGGCACCCCTAATGAATATGTGCAAAACAGGCTATGAAGAAATATGTCTTTTCTGTTTATCCTCTTGGTCTTTCACTCAAAATATTCACAAAAATCTTACCTTTTCATTGAAGTAAAATGATTGAAAGAAAGAAAAAAATTGTTGACATTAAATAAATATATTTCCCCAAAACATGTGTGCCACAATTATTGGCACCCCTTAATTTAATGTTTTGTGCAGCCTCCCTTTGCCAAGATAACAGCTCTGAGTCTTCTCCTATAATGCGTGATGAGGTTGGTGAACACATGGAACGGGATCTGAGACCATTCCTACATGCAGTATCTCTCCAGGTCCTTCAGATTCTGAGGTCAACGTTTGTAGACTTGGCTTCAGCTCATCCCACAGATTTTCTATGGGGTTTAGGTCGGGGGACTGTGATGGCCATGGCAAAACCTTTATTCTGTGGTCGGTGAACCATTTTTGTGTTGATTTTGAGGTGTGCTTCGGATCATTGTCCTGCTGGAAGGTCCAACCACGGCCCATTTTAAGCTTACTGGAGGGGGCTGTTAGGTTTTCATTTAATATCTGCTGGTATTTGATGGAGTCCATGATACCATGTATCCTAACAATATGTCCAGGGCCTTTGGAAGAAAAACAGCCCCACAACATCAAAGATCCGCCACCATACTTCACATTGGGTATGAGGTGCTTTTCTGTATGGCTATCTTTCTGTCTACGCCAAACACACCTTTGATGTTTGTTGCCAAAAAGCTTCATTTTGGTCACATCTGACCATATAACTCGGTCCCATTGAAAGTCTGACTTACATTTGGAAAACTGTAGGTGCTTTAGTTTGTTGTTGATTGACAGTAGAGGCTTTTTTCTGGCAACCCTCCAAAACAACTTGTGGTGATATAGGTGGTGTCTTATGGTAGTTTTGGAGACTTTCTGACCCCAAGACTCAACTAACCTCTACCATTCTCCAGCTGTGATCCTTGGAGATTCTTTTGCCAGTCGAACCATCCTCCTCACGGTGCGTGGGGTCAATGTACAGACACGTCCTCTTCCAGGCTGATTCTTAACATTTCCTGTCGCTTAAACTTTTTAATTATTTCCATGATAGTAGAAATGGGTATTTTCAACTGTTAAGAGATTTTCTTGTGTCCATTTCTTGATTTGTGCAGCTCAACAACTTTTCGTCGCACATTGTCACTGTGTTCTTGGGTCTTTCCCATAGTGATGAATGACTAATGAAATTTGGCCTGTATCACCTCATATTTGTACGCCAGTGGAACAGGAAGTCATGGTTGACCTCTTAAGAGTTCCTTATCAAACAGGTGAAAAATGTAAAACATGACTGGAAATATACTTCAGTTAGATTTTAATTATAAGTTTTTTTTAGGGGTGCCAATAATTGTGGCACACATGTTTTGCGGAAAAATATTTATTTAATCTCAACATTTTTTTTTTTCTTTCAATTATTTGACTTCAATGAAAAGGTAAGACTTTTTTGAATATTTTGAGTGAAAGACCAAGAGGATAAACAGCAAAGACATATTTTTTATAGCCTGTTTTGCTCATATTCACTAGGGGTGCCAATAATTGTGGAGGGCACTGTAGGCCAGGCAAAGTAACCCATTTTGGAGCCAAAAATAGAATTAATTGTAAAATAATTTTTTTCAGCATAGATCATTTCTATGAGGTGTCCAGAACAACATACTAAAAGTCCTAAAAAATCCTAGTTGAGGAAATATGTTTAATTCTCATCAATCTGAGATGTGTGCTAATAATGCATGGCAAAAATACACCTCAAAAATGTATTTTATTATACAGGTCGTTATGTGTATTTTGCATTGTGCATAATATTACTGCCAGTCAGTGCAGAATGGCATGAGCAGTAGGAGGCCTTGACGTTCAAGGTAAGTTACATGTTGTCAAAATTAAATTATCACATATTGCTCCTTTATTGCTCATTTAAATGACTGCTTAAGAGACCTTGTTCTGTTCAATAAAATAAATAAAATCCATTATATCTCTAAAATGTGTGTGTTGTTATCTCTCTGATAACAGCAAAATATGTAAGACTATGAAGCATAGACAGTAAAAGAGGCTACAAAGCAAGTCACTTAGCTAATGCATCACATTTCATAAGGTATAAGCTGACCATAGGTAGCTTTAACGATCAAGGATCACACGTGTTCTCAATAGTGATGTTTTAGGTGCTACAGCTGTAAGATAAGGAACCCGTAGGCTTACTATTACAGGGGTAAGTAGAGCAATGAAACAGAAAACTTTCGGTAGTGGCAATTTTTTACATTACGGGTAAATAGGCTAGCACAGGGTATGAAGATGTATCATGAGTGGGGTATGCATGACAGTGTGGTAGAGATGGGTATGTGTAGGCAGAGCGTTTCTGTCCCAAAGCGGGGCCCCCAGTGAGTGTCGACCCAGCCAGATGGATGCTACTGATGTGGGGAGGCCGGGCATGCTGCACACCATTGTCTAGCACCAGCATCCCACAATCCTGCTCCTCCAGCGTCTAGACTAAAGGAGGGTGACACAGGGTGATGGGTCCACCATCTCCCTCACCCAGGCCAGCACGCTACCTGGCACCGAGAAGTCAAGACCACCAGGCTGGGCGGCAACAGAGATGTGCGTTGCCTGAGTGACCGGGGAGAGAGCTCAGACAAGAGGGAAGAAAGCATTAGTGCTCATCGCAGGCCATGCGGTTCAACACCCATTCTGGCTGGCCAGCATTCAGGATGAATTAAGGCTGTTGGCAGGACACTGGCACAGCTGCGTGACCATTGGTGCAACACTTGCAAAGCAAAAAGGGACCGGCCAGGCGCTCTCATGCTCCACTGCAATGATACCAGGTGGGGGGTGCCTAAGGAGCGGGTGGCTGTGGATGTGCTGGGCCCATTTCCTGTCACTGACCAGGGGAAACGTTAAGTCTTGATGGCCATGAACTATTTTGATGAAGTGGCCAGAGTCATATGCCGTCCCTGACCAGAGCGCTGCCACCACTGTTGAATGCCCGGTCAACAAAATGTTCTGCCGCTTTGGGGCGCCCGAGGAACTGCACAGAGACCAGGGGCAGCATTTCGAGACTGGCGTGTTCAGCGAGGTTTTCTGGTGGATGGGGAATCAAAAAGACTCAGACAACACTGTTGCATCCGTACAGTGATGGACTAGCTGAATGATTTAATCGCACTCTAGCAACCCATCTAGCAATCTAGCAATAGTTGGAAAACAGGCATGAGTGTACTGTCCTGAGAGAAAAAAGGGAGTGTCACCAAAGCCAGCGAGTTGGGGTCGGGCCAGGTATTGTTGTAGGCACAACCAGTCCCCAGCTCGCCCTGAGAGAGGAGGGAAACATTGAGGCTGAGGAGACGGCGCCCACCACTGCGTACACTCCACAATCGCTTGAAGCGCCTGGGAATAACCATGTTATGAATACACTTCTGTAGTCCCCCATCACCCCTCTGTTGTCATTTGGTAACCTTTATAAGATTTTCTCTCTTAGTCAAAGCGAGAAAAAAATCTGTACATTTATCTGTTCTGCACTCATCATGGTGAGTGTTGGTCCACTGATTCTTCACCCAAACTGTTAAAGACCTAAGGCCAGTCCACACCAGAGCCCATGCTGGGGTGTGATTTGATGTCATCCTAGCTGGGGTTATAAAAAGAAGACCTCAACATTGAAATCTCAACATTCAAGGAAATACTTGAGTTCATTGAATTGTTACTTGGATTTGCTCATGATCGATGTCCGGTAATGCCACATCATTGTGTGAAATGAAGTCTCAATCTGAACTCTTTCTAGTCCATCCAATGAATCCACGCATAGTTTTAGGCTATGCTCAGAGGTGAGCTCATAATATTTGCTTAGAAGGGAATTGAGCGATGCTCAAAAATAGTCCTCAGATTGTGTCTTTCCCTTTATTTGACAACGAAAGAAACATAACTAATCATGTGTAAATGGAAAGATACAGGTCTATGAATTAAATTACCATTAAAATCGCAAAGAAAGATGCCAGCAGAATGTTTGTAAAAGTATATGTGCACATATAAGACATCTTATATATATAAATAGGAAAGATTAGTGAAAATCAGTATGTTAAAATCAACCCAACCATGTTTTTAAACATTTGATTGTATTGGTAAAGATGAGGAGGTTAGCTTAACGCAAAGGACAGTGTTTTCACAGAGCATCATGAAGGTTGCATATTCAAAGGCAATGGGTGGGGATTACATTGGTACAGATGTCTGACCCCGCAGTGGTATGATCAGATGTACTACTGCAAGGATCAAAGGCTGTTCTGTATTGGTATGGTTGAGTATAGTCAAACTGTCCAAGGACATGTGGTGTTGGAGTGGTGCTTGTAGTGGCATAGTGTTTCCTGCAGGTGGCACATCGGCACCGTTATATAGCTCACTCAGTCAGCAGTATCCCAACGAATGGTGAGTTATTGGTGTTATAATTATTTTACATAGAACGCTTTTATTAGTGGCAATGGTGTGCTGGTGCTGTTTGCGAGGTTTTTGCATGGTTTTAGGGAGGTAGCCCGCTACTTTTTAAACCAAAACTCCATGATGCTTCTTTAATGGCATGTTAAAAAAAGAACAGTGATATCAGTAGAGGTGTAACAGCACAAGCTCACCTCCCGCAACACCAAGTCTTTGATTTCAGATTCCCTTAAATTTCTGAGAGATTTCACGGTCATCCTCAGTCCCACCACATCTGTGGACATGATCACACCTGGTTTAACACAGAGATACAGATGCACCAACACACACCTCACACAAGGATATCAACCAGCTCTTGTCATCTCTCTCAGGTACTGTAAAAGAAACCATGTGTTATAATCATAATATAATTAATCATCACTCCAGCCGCCTGACTGACTGAATGGCACCACAGTACAGGGCTGGCTCTGAAAGTTATTATCTGGCTCATTAATGGCCAATTCCCTGAAGGTCCTGTAAGGGCCTCTCCATGTATAGCAGAATCCCGCTGACCGTGCTAGATGATTTATATTTCTGGTCTCTCTCTCATTCTTCACAGTTGCTAGGTCTGTGTAGTTTCCTCCTCAGTAGGCTTGGGCATCTATACCCAGGGTTTAGAATCTGGTATGAGGATATATTTCTCATGTGTTCTTCCTGTAAAGAGAAATTTTATTTGATCTCAGACACAGAGGACTGTCCACAGAGATTCTGCAAAGGCCTTTGATCAATCTTACCTTTGAATGGTGTTTTTTCCCGGATATTTCTAGGCCATATATAGCGGCTATAGTGGCTATATATAGCACCACCTATTCTATTTCATTTGCATGAAAAGAGTGCAAGTGCTTCTCTCATTCCAGATCTGCAGATTGAAGGGTGTGTTCTTTCTTCTTTAGAAAGTCTTTTTGTAACCTGGTCTGGCCTGGCAGCGTAGACCTGTCTTAGCAGGCATGCACACTTATGTCATGAACAGTATGAAAGTTGACATGGCTTTCTCTTTGCTCTCTGTTAGTGCAAGGCATCTGAATAATACATAACGGTAGTTTGGTGAGTGCTGAATAAATCAGGATACACCAGTTTGATATGGAGAGGCTCCGGGCATAAATAAATCAGATGCTTTAATGGAAGCATGGCAGACCAGAGCTCAGCCTAGACTTTGACCTAAGTAGGGTTTATTTTCCAGGGAAAAGAAGAATATTCCTTCAGCAGACAGTGATTCCATTAAAGTGACATCATTTCTCACACCTCTGAAGAGAGATCTATTGAAGTGCCATGATAGTGAGGCCATGATAGTGAGGTCATGATAGTGAGGTCATGATAGTGAGGCCATGATAGTGAGGTCATGATAGTGAGGTCATGATAGTGAGGTCATGATAGTGAGGCCTGGGTTTGGTCTTGTAGTCAAGCAACCTACTCATAAAATGCAAGGTATACTCTGGATGTTATAAGATACAAAGAACAATATTGCGGAGCCATATTCTGGTGTTTCAGTCAAATTGATGATTTTGGCCCCAATGGAAAAGATATGTATGATTGCATGAATGGTGTTGTAACGAGCTGGAAGTGGATCACCAGTAGATGGCAGAGGTGGATTGCCTTCCATCTTGCCTTGCTCAGACACAATCAGTAAACTGAATCCAAAATTAACCCAAAGGCAATCTGTTAGTCTGCCAGATTAATAAGCATTGATGTCTTCAGTATTAATCCACAATGTAGAAAATAATAAAAAATAAAAACTTTTGACAGGTACTGTGTGTATGTGTATGTGTATGTGTATGTGTGCGTGTATATATATATATATATATATATATATATATACTGTATATATACTGTATATATACAGTATATATTTCTGTGAATTCAGAAACAAATATCGTATCATACATGAGTGTATTTTACAATGCCAGATTAATAAGCATTATTAGTCGGACAGAAATAAGCATTATCCAACTAAAAGAAAAACCTGGAAAGTGAAAACTATTCACCATTATATATAAAGATTTTTGGGAAATTGCTCCATGGCAACCAGGCAATGTTACATGTAAGGAACATATTCACAATTGTATCTTGTAACAACTCTTGGAATGTCGCACGAAAGTCGTTTCCATACGGTTTAAATCTTTTTCATTCCAACCTGAGCATTGTGAAAATTATTTCTGGCTTATTCAACATATTTCTAAAGAGGAATCATGAAATGTGATGTCTCTTTTCCTAAATGTGATGGTCTGGGATGAAGCACATGTTGCTGTGCTGTTTCTTGTCCCACTGTACCACAGTGACCTTTTACAATGAAATGTGGTGTGCTCATGTGAAACAATAAATGTTCATCCATTTAGGCCTTTGCTGTGGCATTTTATGGTGCCATGGGCAGAAATGCATGCAATAAATATGGCTAAAACCAGACACTGAGAAAGTACAAACGTTCATTACTTTAAATACTGATGTGTTAAACAATTTTATTTTTGTCTGCCTGGTGCCCCCCTCAGGTTGGTTTGTGCATCTTACAACTCTGTGAGTGTATGTGTGAAGGGTTGTTTCTGTGAGTGTATGTGTGAAGGGTTGTTTTTGTGTAATGATCATTCCAAAACAATTGAAAGTTTTGACTTTAATGGCAACATATGTGTTTTGTTCTCCTTATTTCTTACTAAATAATGTTAAGCTGTTGAGCTCATTGATACCACACAAGTGTGGGTCCTGATGCTGTGATCAGCTATGATCACCATTATGAGATTACATTTTGATGAATTCCGATGTAATGAGTTTGAACTGATGAAATACCTGTGCTTTATAAGCCTACCAGATTGGATTCTCAATTTGCATGGCTAACTTAATTAGTTATAAGTAATCGCTCAATATATCTGTTCTGAGAGGATCCTGAGATTACATTTTTTAAATGTCAGAATATATGACATTGTCATTAGATTAGCTTGCAACCATGCTATCTTTGCTCAGTCAAAACTTCTTCTCATGGTCTTTAGAACTACAGTTCCATAAAATGTTATTGTGAGTCAAAATAAAATGTGTTACTGAAAGGGCTATCAGGTAAATCAGGTTAATTACTGGCATTGATTACATTATTTAATCAGATCCTGATCATCTCTGGAGTACTTCATTTGTGAACTCATATGAAATTCCTCCCACTGCACTTTTAAGAGCAAAATCAGTATACCACATTAGCCCCAGAATGTGGATGGCAAAAAATCTTTCCACATAGAATTTCATTTGAATGAATATTCAACACATGGCAGCTATTGTGAATTCAGCAGAATGTGGTTTAAGAGAAATGCATTGCACTAAATTGATTCTTAGACGATGATTTGCAGTTGTTTTATAAACAAGATATACTGTACATCGTTTAACTAATGATTACATGACTTCTATGCAAACATGTGCATGATATGTTCTACACATGGAAAAAACGTATCTTACATTTATTTTTTGAAGATCGTGATGATCAGGTGACAGAGTTTCCTGTCCTTTACTCTGTGGCGTTCAGTGAACTGTAAATTATCTGAATACAAACACTTTTGTGGTTCTGAATCAGAGTTAACTACAACTACAATCATCACACTCATTCCAACTGTAGGATGAACATGGCTTTTGGTCACTAAAACACAAAGACCAACTTTCTCATTCTTTAGAATTTTGTGATTAGTCTCAGACTGAGTACAGTGTCAACATGTTAATGTGTTTTGGATAGTTAATTTACAAGTTCTTAAGATAAACTAAAGTCAATTCCTTTAGTGATGAGGTGAATTAATTTGCTTTAGACAAAAACACACACACACACACACACACACACACACACACACACACACACACACACACACACACACACACAGTACCAGTCAAACGTTTAGACACACCTTCTCATTCAATGGTTTATTATGGTATTATTGTCTACATTGTAGATTAATACTGAAGACATCAAAACTATGAAAGAACACATTGAATTATGAAGTAAACAAACCAGAATATGTTTTATATTTTCGATTCTTCAAAGTAGCCACCTTTTGCTTTGATGACAGCTTTGCACACTCTTGGCATTCTCTCAATCAGCTTCATGAGGTAGTCACCTGGAATGGTTTTCCAACAGTCTTGAAGGAGTACCCAGAGGTGCTGAGCACTTGTTGGCTGCTTTTTCTTTACTCTGCGGTCCAACTCATCACAAACCATCTCAGTTGGGTTTAGGTTGGGTGATTGTGGAGGCCAGGTCATCTGACGCAGGCAGCACTCCATCACTCTCATTCTTGGTCCAATTGTCCTGTGGGGTCATTGTCCTGTTGAAAAACAAATTATGATCCCACTAAGCGCAAACCAGATGGGATGGGGATCAAATTTGGACTCATCAGACCAAAGTACAGATTTCCACTGGTCTAATATTCATTCCTTGTGTTTCTTGGCCCAAGCATTTTTCTTCTTCTTGTTCTTCCTCAGTAGTGGCTTCTTTGCAGCAATTCGACCATGAAGGCCTGATTCACACAGTCTCTTCTGAACAGTTGATGTTGAGAGGTGTCTGCTACTTGAACTCTTTGAAGCATGTGTGTGGGCTCTGATCTGAGGTGCTGTTAATTGGCTGTTTCTGAGGCTGGTAACTGTAGTGAACTTATCCTCTGCAGCAGAGGTAACTTTTTGTCCTCATGAGAGCTAGTTTCATCATAGCGTTTGATGGTTTTCGTGACTGCACTTGAGGATACCTTCAAAGTTCTTGAAATATTCCAGATTGACTGACCTTCATGTCTTAAAGTAATGATGGACTGGATTTGAGTGGTTCTTGCAATAATATGGATTTGTACAGTAGTCCTAGTAGTATTAATATGGCTATTCACTGTATACCAACCCTACCTCTGCACAACACAACTAATGGTCCCAAACACATTAAGAAAGCAAGAAATTCCACAAATGAACTCTTGACAAGGCAGACCCTTTAATTGAAAACCATTCCAGGTGACTACCTCATGAATCTGGTTGAGAGAATTTCAAGAGTGTGCAAAGCTGGCATGAAAGCAAAAGGTGGCTACTTTGAAGAATCTAAAATACAAAACATATTCTGGTTTATTTAACACCGTTTTGTTTACTACACAATTCCATATGTGTTCTTTAATAGTTGTGATGTCTTCAGTATTAATCTACAATGTAGAAAATAATAAAAATAAAAACTTTTGACTGGTACTGTGTGTACAGTATGTGTGCGTATATATATATATATATATATACAGTATATATTTCTGTGAATTTAGAAACAAATATCGTATCATACATGAGTGTATTTTACAATGACAGATGAATTCTTCAGCAAATGAATGCACCTTATCACTAAAGGAATTGACTTTAGTTTAGCTTAAGTTGTACATTTGCCAAAAAAAACTATCCAAAACACATTAACATTTTGACACTCTACTCAGTCTGAGACTAATGTACACTTCTGAATAATGAGAGAGTAATCTAAGTTTTTCATCAACCAAAAAGCCATGTTCATCCTACAGTCGGAATGAGTGTAATGATTGTAGTTGTAGTTAACTCTGACTCAGAAAACACACACACACACACACACACACACACACACACACACCTACTGCTTTGTATCTATTATTAAAAGTAGTTCATCTCAAACATGCATCTAATCTTCTGTTTCGTTGGAGGCACAGGTTTGTAAAACTGGCCCAGTTTCAGAGTTGAAATACTGCCACACTGTTCCTTATTAAAGTGAGGAAAGACACTCCTTCTGTCAGTGACTCATTCTGATCGCAGAAGAAGAGTGATAATTAGGAAGGATGAGAAGAAAGGCTTTCTGGAAGAAGCATAGAATGTTCTTTTATTAACTAAACTATTAGGAGGTACTGGGAATATATATTCTATTTTACTTAAATATCCCTCATTTTGATAAGGTGATAAATATTTCAAAACAAGACAGGATCAGGGAGAAGAATACACTAACGTAAAGTGAAGACTCCACTGACTGACAGTCCTCCTGTAAACTGTGCTTTTTCCACTTCGTTTAGAAGCCACAAGCTGTGGTGTTGCTAAGCTTTGATGTGAATTCCGCTTCCTGCAGATGCATTTGATGTGAATTCACAGTTGTTTTGTCCTCATTAGCGAGCTGGAAAAGATAAGACAAATGTTTGTGTGCGTGTGTGTGTGTGTGTGTGTGTGTGTGTGTGTGTGTGTGTGTGTGTGTGTGTGTGTGCGTGCGTGTGTGCATCCTGTGGTATGAGTGTTTTGTGTGTCAGTGGTACACACCCCATATTACATGAACCCATCATCTTCTATATATTGCTGTATGCAGAGGAAATGTACACCATGTGCAGAGATGTGTGAAGATATGTGCAAATGTCTTAATGCACTGAGGTATACACCTAAATGTCAACAGACTGTTCCCATCCGCACAACTCAACCACCAACTAGGCTCCAAACACAAACAGAATTATTAACAAGAAAATACTGCATTTTGAGTTTGTGTGTGTGTGTGTGTGTGTGTGTGTGTGTGTGTGTGTGTGTGTGTGTGTGTGTGTGTGTGTGTGTGTGTGTGTGTGTGTGTCTGTGTGTGTGTCTGTCTGTCTGTCTGTCTGTGTGTGTGTGTCTGTGTCTGTGTGTGTGTGTGTGTGTGTTTGTGTCTGTGTCTGTGTCTGTGTCTCTCTGTGTCTGTGTCTTTGTCTGTGTCTGTGCCTGTCTCTGTCTCTGTCTCTGTCTCTGTGTCTCTCTCTCTCTGTGTTTGTGTCTGTGTGTGTGTGTCTCTGTCTCTGTGTGTGTGTGTGTGTGTTTGTGTGTGTTCTTAAAATGAACCCCTGAGGGCCCCTCTCGTTCTGCTCAGGCCCCTCATCCCATCATCCCATCATCATACATTGAAAGCAGGTGGTGAGCAGGCTGGCTCTTTTATGGGCTAGAGGTCTAAAATATTCAGAGGCCTGTCTGATTTATGGGAGTTCTGCTGCCTTGCGAGTTTGCCACACTCATACCTGATCATCTATGACCAATAGACAGGGTTATTAAAGGGACATGTGCTATGTAGATATGTCCAGGTCTACCTCATACTGGAAATATCACCTGTCTCTGTCAACTGTCTCTCTTCCCCTGTCATCTAAAGCAAGCCAAACTGCTGCCATCTGAGTAGACAATAGAAATAACTCAAAAGAAAGAGACACCAGTGCGGTAAGTAAGCTGTAATTATATGTTGAAAGACTGTACCATTTTGTTTCCCTGCAGTGAATGGCCTCTTGATTACAGTAATGAAAAGGTTGTGGGCTGTGGATTGTGGACCTGTGGAGAGTCGGGGACTGCTGTTAAAGAGCACTCAAATGATAGATTTACGCTTTTACCACATATGCTGTAGCCTATGGCTCATTAGACAGAAGAGCAATTTGCAGCATGTTCTTTCTTTTTTGTTGACAATTTATTTTGTCCCATTTTTAGCTTATTACATAGACTATTCAGACCCAAAACGAGTTTGTTGGTATTGTTTCAGTGAAATTGCAAAGGCTATGATTGCACAAGTGTTACTCTTAAGATTTCTTTAGAATGTGCTCTGCTCATTTCGGTGATTGTCAGCCCTAGAGTAGAGGACAATGTGCAATTAATAATACAGGTTTATATTGTGGTGAAAATGTGCTGGTGATTCTCCAAGAATAGCCTATATGTATTAAGGAACTATAGTGGGAAGGGGGGAGTTAAAAGCTCCCTTGGGTGCTTGAGAACTCAAAAGGCCACCTTTTTATATTGATAACATATCTCGAATTTCTACATCTGTTGCATCTGTTACGGTGTCCCTCTCTACCTTTCTCTATTCCCCTTGAGAGAAAGGAGGCGGAGGGGAGAGGGGGTTGAGAGAGGAAGCAAAACGGCACGTTCAAGCAAAACTCCACATTTACTTTGGGCTTCACTGCATCCTCGCTCTCAGACTTGTCTTTCTGCAGTGCAAACGCCTTGGGACTGTTACACAGATACAGCTCGGTTTTTCGCTTTCCCTAACCCAACATTTCTGAACGGAGAAATATATTTGCCGGTAAGAGGAGAATTAAGTGGGGGATTGAGCACCTCAGTGAAACCAATTGAAACAATGTTTCAGATTGCTCTGACACCAGCCAGACTGGGTATACTCGGACGGTGAAAAGGAATGTTCCCCGTGGCATCTCGCACCGAAGTGATTATTGAGTCGGATTAAAAGTGGGAGAACAGATCTATACTGTCTCATTTGACAGTCGAACTGTTGTTTGGACTACGCTCAGATTCCCCAAAAATATGAAAATGTCACCCCCAGATCGAAGGAAAAATATGCGCGCCCTGGCGTTGGAAATTGGAATACGAGTTTTGCTCTTTGGAGTTTTTGTGTAAGTACCTATGAAATTACTATTAACCTGCTTTGAACTAGTGCTCAGTCTGTATCTGTTTCAGCCTTAGATGCATTGTGTTTCCTTTTCGAAAATCACATCTTTATGCTTCTGGAAACCACAGGCTGGTGGTACTTTTATTTCCTCGTGCTCTCTAAACCGTGTCGAATATGCACGACCCTGTTCTCTTCTGTTCGCGCTTTTTGCGGGGATATTTTGAGGTTGGTACGCAAATGAAGTTAACAGGACGAAGCTGTCCCCGGAATGTTTGGGCCAGCTTAATCGTGACTGAAGCCATTATTGTAGGAGTCTGGGCTGTATAAGCACATTCAGTGTTTCAAATGTTTTAGATGCGCGGTGCTGAAAGGATAGCATCACATTTCCTAGTTGGTCAGGTCCTGATAATTTATCCTCACATTTCCTGAAGCTCACGCTTAACTCAAACAGGTTGCATCAACAAGTTCATTCATGAATTCTTAACAGTGGACAGCGCTATTTCAAGGTGACGACCACAAAGAAAGGAACCGCATGCATTAATGCATTAGTGCACTATCGTGCTCTTATCTTCCTGCGCGGGCATGTGTTTGTTTGTGTGTATGTACATGAGCCGTTTAAATGGCTGTCAGTATAAAGGCATACCAAAAGTCAATATCTCATCGGATGCGCCTCTTCCTCTTGTGCGGTGTAAGTAAGCAGAAATGTATTCCCATCATAGTTTTTCTATGTATCAGTTGAAGCAATAGCCTCGGCAGATTGCGCTATCATTAATCTCCATCGTCGGGGCGGGTATTTATGCTTGATACATTTATTTTTTTTAAATTAATGTACGCAGTGTATCTATACTCATTCTTTCAATAGTACATTTAGTTTATGCTGGGGCTCATGCGTATATTTCTAAGTTAACCTGGGAAAGCTGAGGTGGAGAAACTGGGTGATCATTTTGTGTTCAAGAGTCAGACTGCCCATGTGTCCATGAGGATTAATGTGCCTGTGCCCCTATACATCTGCTTGAGATTCCCATTGCATGTATAAATGCTGTTTAAAATCATAGTGCCTATTTAAAAGCATAGTGAGTGGAGGCTCAAATATCTTATCTTATCTCAGAATAGGACTACAATACCCCAGAAACCTCTGCTTGAATCTCGTAAGCGTCTGCTTGTTTTCGAGGTTACAATACCCAATTATCAGGGCTTAGTGCTAGTGAGAGTAAATCCTTGCACACAACTTACAATTATTGAGTGATGGAGACCTGACAACCAAATTGAGGCTGGATAGTCCACCTTACCAACTTCGCAATGAAAGCCTGAACCTCCTACCTGAAGTTGAGTCGTGGCAATGCACATGAGAGGATTTACAACAGGTCATTCAATATCCTGATTATTCAAAATGTAGCTCTCCTGAATTCGTGTTTTGTAGGGTCCCCATGTCGCCTTCGTGATGCATTGGCGCCTCACACACATATCTGTTATCATCAGGACCGGACAGAGTTGGGGCCTGCGAGACTTTACATTGGCGCCCAACAACAACATAATAATAATTATGCACATTATGTCAAATTAAACACACCACAATTAGCTGAGATAGCAAAATAGAGTGGAATATATTTAACTCCAGTTGGTGTGTGCAACAATGTTTTGGTAACATTATTACTATTGCAAATTTGGATACCACCGTTAGATACTGATCACTGACATGTAGCCTACTGTAGGCACGCCAGTGAATTGCGATCTCTTATTGCAGTATATTGGATTAAGTCAAATATTCAGTTAGTCTATGCGCCGTAACCATCTAACATGCAACAGGACTGGTAATGTTACAGAAATCAGCTAATTGTAGCTGCAACAGACATTATAGCCTAAGAGCTGTGTGCTAATTTATCTGTAAACTGAGGACACAGGCTAATATTACAAACCTCTCATTGTTGATGTAACAGAACCTCGCTAACCACATGGAGTTATCTCCAGGGTTGCCAAATCTCACGCTTTTATGTCCTGTCTCACGCTAGCATGAAAAAAAAGTCCATTGACTTCAATGCGTCTCTCGCCAAGAAATACACCTGTTTTGGTCAATTTCACCTATTCACAAGCCAAGTAAGCCTTGAAAGTTGGCAACTCAGTGTCTCACACATTGTGTTAGTAGCCTACTTGTTTATGAAGGTGTAAGCCATTACTTGGGCTACAGCTCTCCAGACCATACCCCCACACATCAGATCATAGATTCCTCTCGTCCTGTCACTCTCCTGTCTCTCTGCGAACCCTTCAAAAATATTTAGGAGTAGTGTGCACGTGCAGCAGAGGCTACGGCTTCACAAAGCAATGGGCTGTTTTTACTGGCTTTAGGTCAGCAGCTGAGTAGAGGGACGACACTAATCTGGAGCTGGCGTTAAATATTAGTATTAATCTTGTTTTCAGTGGAAAAGGGGCTTTGCGAAGTTCATGAATTATATTAATTATATTAATATCAATATATTAAAGGGCTGTGTTTTTTTAGTAATATTTTTTCATTTTTCTCCCCCTAATTAAACAGCCTACCAAAGTGAGGGCATGGGTGTGTGAGACAGTCTTCATATTAATTCAGTTTATATTCATAATATCTAAATATTTGTTCATACAGTAAGTATTTTTTTTGTCTATCTGGGTCTATTGGAAAAGTAATAAACACATATGAAATGATCGACTACATTTGTCCTCTATTTTTTTCCCCTGTGCTATAAAGTAACAAAAATACTTGGGATTCCCCAAGCTTTATTTGAAGGTAAACAATACCACCTTTATAGAATTGGCTTATTTTAATTTATAATGGAAAATGAATGTATTCATTAAACGCATGTTAATAACTGTATCAGATTGCATTGTATCACATCACACCAAATCGAATCACACCGATTAGTTCTATATTTAAAAGGTATCGTCCCTGATTTGTATCTTAATCATAGCCCATGTATCTAGATTCGTATCAGATCGTCTCATAAGGGAATGATGCACTCTCCTATGATCTACGGTAGTCAAAAAGCCCCAAAATGAGTTGCACTTGTTCCCATTCACATCCATTATAAAACAGGTCTGTTATTGACTGGTTAATTAGCTGTAGTTTCTTTAATCATGGGCTAGAGGTAATTTTTTTTGTATTTGGTTGCTTTGTTAGTTCTCTTTCCAGTAACTATAACATTACGTGTATTTTATGAAGTTCAAATTCTTGCTGACGTACCTAAAACATGGACTCACAATGTGTGTGTGTCATAAGACTTGCTCATTGCATTATATTGCATGAAGTCGTATCCTCATTTAGTCTATGCGCCATTCCCATAGATTTGTGTGCTGTTTTATCTATTAACTGGGGACACCGGCAAATATTAGGCTACATACCTCTCACTTGTTGATGTGACAGAAACTTGTGTTGGTAACCTTCTTGTTTCTGATGGTGTAGGCTAGGCCATGACTGTAGCCTACACCTTTCCAGACCCCAGCACAGCAAATTGTAGATTTGATTGATTAGGCATCCTGTCACTTTGAAAACCCTCTGGCGAATCCTTGGAACTTTCTTCAGAAGGTGTAGCGTAGCACACACACAGCAGAGAGGCTACGCATAGCAATGGACTGTTTTGATTGGCTATAGCCCAGCAGAAGAGTAGAAGGGTGACACAAGTCAATAGTCATCATGAGAGGGACCACTTTCGAAAAAATCTCATCTGCGGCGCCCCTCTGGCATTTTGTGCCCTAGGCAACCACCTATGTCGCCTATACCGCAGGCCACCCCAAGTTATCATTAAGGAATTCAGTTGGTATGCTACCTCCAGTGTTTGTTTGATGATTATAAGTATGCCAGGTAGTATGCGGACTCCAGTGTTTATTTGATAATTATAAGTGTACTGAGATCATTGTCTGAGGGTTGTTCCTATGGATCTAGATGTACATTTACTATTAAGTGAGCACTCTCTCTCCCTTTTCTCTCTCTTTCTGCCCAATCCCTCTCACACAAACAAACCAACACGTAAATCTTTACTGTAGTTCCAGCGCCTTTGATTAGTAAAATCTCAAAAAGACATCCATCTTTGCTGATCCCTGATGCTCTCCCTCCGTTTCTGTTGCCTTTCCTTCTGTGCTACTGTAGCTAGCAGAAAGCTCAGCATCTGTAGCCAGCTGAGGTCCCAGCTCCCGCTCTCTGATGGAGATGGCAGTCACATGAGAACACTTTGCTCTCTGAATGCTGATTGGCCACTCCAGGAGGAGCGAGGCTGATTAAAGGGCACCACAATCATCACTGCTAAATGTCACAGTTATTTGCAGCAAGGAACTTTTTTCTACACGAACCACAAAATGTACCTGTGTGCACTTTTACTAGTGCAAATGTTTTTTAAAGATAAAATAGTTACCTCCAAAAAGTCGGTGCAGTTTCTGCAATTTGGCACAAAGTATTGTTGTCTATCTGTGTATACATGACAATCTCAAGTGAATACAGAGAGTATTAATTTAGCAGTATGATGTGGCAACCCTGAAATTGCCCAAAAACGCTAAAGCATTATCACTCCCAGAAGGTCAGGAGATGGGGAGGGGGATGAGTCTGCAGATTTAGCACTAGAACCACTTTTGGAAGATGTGGGGTCTAATTCCTCTTATCTTCTATCTCATTCTAATTAGATCTGTATCTCCTATAAGCTGCAGTCTAAGGGTAGCTGTCAAGGAGCTGGCTGTAATTGGTACACGGCAAAACCACACAACTGCTCGATGAGCTCCATTCATCACAGTACTCCGCTCAATCCCATGAGAGAACTGTAGCATTCAGTCATTTAATTCAAGGCAAGACACCGTGATAACCTTCTGGTCAAGGTGAGAAGAATCTCATTCAATCCATTACCACTTTGCTCTCTGATCACAAAATATTCGGTGTAGGTTAATGCCCAGTAACCTGCCTCATTCAGCCCATCACTCCCCAGCTCATCTTTGGCTGGGATTACAATCAATGTAATGAGACAGAGTGAGTGTGTCGGGTCATGCCGGATGGAATGGCGTAGCAAGATTCAGAAATGCTCTGTTTGGAGTGGAAGACGCTGTGCCCCTCCCATCATAATGGAAAGGCTGCCTATGCTGTTCCGGTGATTTAAATGTCACAGGCGATGTGCTTCCACATAATTAGACAGTGTGTGGGTTCATTTTGGATACCTTTATCGGTTGATGATTTGCAAGGAATCCTCAACTGAGCTTTGAATGTAAAAATGCCAGCATTTGTGTAATGACACAGACAAAGAGGTGTTATTGTGATGAAATGTGATTTGAGTCTTTCTAGTCCTCGGGGGCCAGATGCAAGTTTCAAGGTCTTAAACAATTTATGTTTCAATTCGGTGAGTACATGCTATCTTCTAATATTTTAAAGGTGCAGAGAGCCTAGCCCCTCTGTCTGTGGTGAGGCCATCATATTTTAAAGATTTATTTTAAAAGTTCTACTGGAAAGGGTAGTTAAGGTGGATTTGTAATAATATTTTGAAATATCAGACAAGTGAAGTCGTTTAAAGCTCTTCTGGGAGAGTCATAACAGTATGAAAAACCCATATTGATGTTTTGCCAGTCATCTATGACTGCCCTTTTTTCTTTCCTGCTGTAGTTCATGTCCACTGGTTTGTTTGATGTCAGCCCATGCCATTCTGGGAGCGTGAATCAACATAAATTGTGCAGAAAAAAAGACTGACTGGATCTACTTCTAAGGTCGCATGACATTCAGAGACAGAACTACATTCTGTCCATAGAACACACCAGATGAAGTAACTCTCTCACACAGAAACCACTTTTCTTAGCTGCCTGAAATGCCTCGTCAGAACTTTTTCCTTTGTTACAAGATGACACAACCTAGTATCACAATCCTTATTGCCCACATAGCTGACCAATCAGAGCATCATGGAGGGGGGGGGGCTTAAAGACACTGGAGCTCTAACAGAGCTGGGGTGTTTCAGACAGAGGGTGAATCGAGATGTACAGTATGAGAAAAATAATGCGTTTCATGAGTAACACGTAGTCCTGGAACTACCTATGTTGATACTGAAGTGTCTGTAAACACATGCACTGCATTCCTAATTTGCCACGGATAAGGCTAAATCCACACACGCTGATTAGAGCATCACTAACGAAAGCAGACCAATCACAATGGAGTGTGTGTCTCTCTAGCCTCTCAGGGGTGGTGCTGTCAACTGTAGCTGCAGGCACTAGAGGAGGCAGCATGTTTAAATGATGGGTTGGGAGCCGTGGGCCTGATGTGTAGCATTGAGACTCACATTTGAACAACATGCTCACAGTTCATCTAAATCTAAATGCTCTGTTGACACATAAAGACAAGCAGAAATAAACCAATAAACAGGAACCAATGGAGCGACTTAATGAATGGTGTTCGCTGTTTGGTGGCACTCTGAGATGCCAATGATGTGGTGGACCATTTCTTCACCATTCCATGCACAACATGATCTCATGAAAAAACTGACTACTGCATTAGTAAATCCGTTGCAGTGTCGAATAAGCTGTGTAGCCTTTTAAAAGCTTCTACCCTTAGAGCCACTTTTGAACTTTTGAAGTTTCTATATAGAATGTTTTCCACCTACAGATTGTTCTGCTGACAAACAATTTTTCTCTAGGGCAGGAAAGGTTTTCAGTGAGCTGAACAGTGCTAGCTGACAGATAAAAAGGTTGCAAAGAGCCCTTCATCTCATGGCTCTAATGAGACAGAGTGAGAAACAGAGAGAGACTTTGAAATAGAGTGTTGTTGTCTTGGCATCAGGTAAATACAAGCAAATACGTGTATGTACTATACAACTTCAAATGGTTTAATCCCCCCCCCCCCCCCCCCCAGAAACTCGTGCCTGACCTGTGACTCTTTGATCAGTCTTAGCCTGCGAAGCGTGCTGATGAACTGCCACAGGGGTACTGTGAGCCACGCTCCCACATACCTCAGTTTCACCCTTGTTGATGGGAAAGTAATCTTTACCTGACAAGTTCTCCCATCACTCCCATACTGACCCTGCTCCTGGCAGGGGGCGGAGCCAGGCCTGTGAATGATGGGAGGTGAACCGAGAGGGGGGAGAGAGGGGGAGGGGGGGGACCATTGTGTTTTGTCACTCTAGTTCTAACACATTTATTCCAGGGAATTGAAGGGCAGAAAAAGAGCCTGAATGAAAAGCCCTTCCAGTATATTTTGTGATTGGCCATCTCGGCGGGCCAAGGACTCACACAATCAAGACGTCAGAAATGACTCATGAGCGAGATTGAGGCCAGAGATTGAGAAACAAGACTGATCAGGCATGGAAGTTGATGCTGACCCATTTGGCGAAGAAAACTAGGTAGCAACTAGACCACAGGAATTCCACAGAATCATATCTGCCAGGCATGCTAGACTCCCTAGGCATGCTGGCTCTGCAGTACTTACATTGGCAGTTAGGTACTGCAGGGTCTTAGCCAAATCCATTTCATTTCATAAAATCTGGTGTTTAATGGCTTTTTTCTGCTGTGTAGTCACTGTACTCTACTGGAATGAATCAACTAAGAACGTGCTATCACTGAAGACATTAAGGAAGTTGTTAAAAAGGTGACAGAATAAATCCTAGAAGATTTGACAAGCCTCAGTATTTTTGTTTTTATTTCCAGTTTGGTGTCATGAATTATTTTTTTATCATGTTTTAATAAAAAAAAGACATTTGAGAAGAGAGAGTGCCTTGTGATAAATGGTTAATGTGATGAGGTAAATGGAAACAAGGTCTCTGAGTTTTTTGAGTGGATGCTGTTTGTCTTGCTGACGCTGTGAATAATGCAGCCTCTTGTTCCACTTCTGGAAAACTCAGTTTGAAACGAGGCCGTGAGCAGTGTCATCAAGAGCACATTTTTCCCTGCCTCCCGAAAGCTTTCCTCTCATCTCTCTGGAAGCTCCCAGGTAAAATGGCCTCATTTGGTGTAAATGATTTCACTCTGTTGGAGATGCTGTGAAACTTTGATTTCTCTTATGATTCTGACATCTTCTGAGCCACATGTAAAATATCCTGTGCCACTGAAGGCATAGATTTAGTTGTCGTATTACTTATTATACAACCGCACTTTTCCTTTTTTAATCTTTTACTTTTCTATGTTCTTTTATCTGCTCATTTTGAATTACCGACGTGTATGAATTTTGCTATATGAATACATTTGCCTCACCTAGAGTGTTCGGAACTGAATTAATCTGGGCATTAGCGCTGAGATCTGACTGGTAGTGGCAAATCTTCCTCCACATCTCCGCTCAGGCTCACTCAGTTGCAAACTTAATTTACATCAATAAACAAACATGAGTCTGCGGTGTATGCTAGTCAGACACCTCTCAGTGTGACTTCATGTGAGAGTGCTGGTGAACACATGCACGTTTTGAATTATTTATACACAGCAGTAGAGCTGTGATCAAAGCCAGAGGTGACCTTGAATGTTGGTTTCCTGCTACCTTTACAAGCATTGCAAAATTTAGCTTGATCTGTTTGTCATGAATAACATGGCTAAAACTCTGTCTGTTATCCCGGCCTGTTGATGACGCTCATCTGTGACGGAGATGCGGGGTGGCACTCTGCCCATTATTTTAAAATGCTCGGCATGGCAGGTTGCGCTGACACCATGTAGCCTCAGGGAGTGGCATCTGTCGGGGCCACTGCCTCCGTATGCCAAACATTTTGCACAAATGACAACTGGCGCCTGGCATTTCGGTGCACCGTTTCTGCACCGCAGTCTCGCATTCAGCTTGCGTGCCCATGGCCTGGTGACATGAAGCTGCTGTCGGCTTAAATGGCACAGCCACAAGCTTCCCCAAGCATCTGAGTCACACAAGAGAAAGGCAAAGGGCAGGACAGAATGCCTGCTATAGTGATTTATGACTGCCACCCCTTCCTTGCCCCCTACGAATACCACAACAACATTACAATTTCAGATGACAAGACAGGTGAAATTATGCGTACAATAAGTGACACACACGCATATAAACACACACATACTCACACACATATAAACACACACATACTCACACACATACTCACACACATGTTCTCACATTCAGCAGAGAGGGGAAAGACAGGGAGCGGGTAAATCCTCCTGTAGCCAGTGGCAGATGCGAGACCAATTACAGTGGAGTTAGAGGAGAAGGCACGAGTCTGCGGAGAGCACGGGTAGGCTCAGAGCAGAGGAGCAGAAGCACACATGTCTTCTGCTCTCACCACTCTCTCACCTCCTCTTCCCACTGTTTTGACACAGTACACCTCCTTATCCGCACGCCCCATCTCCTGTTGGCTTGGCACATTGTGCTCACATTGTGGTGCTAAGGTGGTATATGGCCACAGCAGAATATAGCCAGACAGACACCTTTTATCTGTTCCTCATGTCATGTCATTGCCTACGCAATCCAAAGGCATCTTCACTGAACTCATAGCATCAGCAGCAGTTCTTAACACTGCTGGCTTTAATACTAAAACATTCTGTTACTATCAAAACAAGGGACCAAAGTGTAAGCCCTGCCAAATAAGAAATGGGTTTGACACTGAAGGTGCTGTGGATTTGGGTTCAAAGAAGCAAAACATGTTTTATTCCATGAAAATGTACTACTGGTTAGAAGGAATATATTAAAAGATAAAAAGCTCTTTTTGTGAGTCTTGTGAAGGTTTTTTAATAATCTGTTAAATCTGTATAAAATTGAACTCATTCCTTCGCTCATTGTTTGCTGTAGATCTCAGCCTGTGTGCTGCAGACACGGAGGGTTAATTAATGCAGCAGTCACGATTTGAGCAGGCAGTGCTACAGGTTCATATTTCCTTTGATGACCATTCCTTAATCACTTGAGCAGATGTAATTAAATGTCAGAGTGTTAGATACGCATATTTCTATCTGGTGCTGACCTACTTGCCTTATTTATAATGAAAATTACGCATCGATTTAAATGCCATACTCATATTAATGAGTTCATTTGTGTGGTGGCAACATCACTGCGTTTGACTGCAGTGTTGACATGCAGATACAAAGATACTGCCTTCATAAACTAAACGCCTCCATGAAATTAAGAATAAATCAGAATTCACAGAAAAAAAGTCGGGATATTACTAAACTGCGAGATCAGTTCATATTCTGATGTTGCAAACTTCAGAATGAAGTCTTGCTTTCATTCTGTGTCAAGCCCACCATTAATCATGCACCTCTGAATTATGATGTGAGGGGGATGAAGCGGGGCTCTGGAAGTTCTCCAAGGAGCTGTCAGATCAGTGCCAGTGGATGTGCCAGTGGGTGACAGGGCTTTCCAGGGGAACCAGGGCAGCTCCTCAGCAGCGCTACGCTAATGTATTAGCCCCCCCCCCCCCCTCGTTTCCACTCTCACTCGTTCACTTCGCTCTCCCCCTCACTCTCATGCACACACACCGCTGTTTTTTTCCCTTCATCTGTCTCCCACTGTTCTCCATTTCTTTCTTTCACTCCATGTGGCGGTCTTTCTTCCCTCTCATTTTCTTCTCTTTCTCTTGCTGTGGTTCTTATGTGTGTGGTGCTGTCTGTTTCCAGGGCCTTATCAGTATGAGTGCAGAGGAGATGGGGGGCTTCTGAGGATGTCTGCTTGTTAGAGCAGGGGGTAGTGAGATATGGAGAGGTACAAGGACAGGGCTGCTGCTTCTCATCTGTGGCTCCAGACCCACATCTACCCCCATCCAAAGCCTCAGTGGCTCAGAACTACATGTCTGCATTCATCAGACTGAGAGGGCACGGGCTCTGGTGGAGGAATCGTGCTCAATGCACCAGGCGTCTTTTCATTCCTCAGACTTTCAAACTTCGTCCATTCCGAATCATCCAGTGACTAATTTGACCATGGATTCTAGTAGTTCCTGTTTTCAACAAATGTAGAATTCTATAACTGTACAGTTTCACCAGATTATATTCAGTGTCTACAACCATCTGCCTCAGAGCACAGGTTCTGCCCCATTGAGACAATAAGGAGACACAGGGGGTTAGTTTAGGAGAAATAGAAAACCTCACTGACTTTGCATTTCACATATCAAAATGAATTATGAATAGTTAAATGAATTGTGGGCAATTTGACAAGGGAGTTGACGTTTGCCGTGATGCTGTAAACATATATTAATTTGAATGGCTGTAATTACATACAGCTCATTTGGATCCAGTATTGGCATGGGAGCCATTCTTACTCTCTAGGGATGACTGATCAGAAACCATTTGCTTAAACACCTAACACATATAGAAGTGCTACTGAACCCGTCCACGTCAAATATTCCCAAGTGCAAAAGCAGTGAAAAAACAAGATTTGATACTCCAACATGCATAAATTATAGGGATGACATCAGCCTGGAAAGGATGCACCACAGGAAAACCACATATTCACGCGCATAATTACCTTTTCACCGTGTTAAAGAAGTCCTCTGGCTCAACCGAGGGTCAGTGATCAAGGGCAAAGGAAACATGTAAACAAGAAACCTGCATGGTCCAGTTATTTCCACTGGTTTGCAATCCTGTCGAGATGTCTGCATATGATTTGCCATCTCGTAGTAAGCACAAGTAGGTGGGTTTATGCACAGTTACTCAGGTAGTCATGCATTGCATTTTTTTTTTCAAAGCCTTTGGGTCTTTGGGTGTATTTACGTATGTGTGAATCTATACAAAAATCTGACATTTGGAGAGTTTATCAAAAAAGGGGTACACATCCTGCCTGGTAATAAATCCCACGGCATCACTGAATGTCCTGCCAAACTGATTTGAGGTGACAGAGAATCCATTGGGTCAAACAAAGTGCTTGTGTGATGTGGTTGGTGCTGTCTGTGGTGGGTTTGATTCTGTCCTTTCTAAATGTACCTTGATGAAAAATGCCAGGTGTGATAAATGTCAGGCAGAGCCCACAGAACCTGGCTGACGTGTGTGTAAGACAGTACAAAATGTAACCAGTGCAGGAAGAACACCTGACTGGAAGGCTAAAGCGTGTGTGAACTAGCAATTAAGTGTGTGTGACGCGCTAGACATTATTGACAACTCCATTTATATCTCCGGCAGCATGAAGAAGTGGAGAAATCAAATAAAAAATGATCATGCCTAGGCCAGTTCACACCAATGAAAGGAACCAGCTGAGAAGGCTTTTGCTGAGAATGAATTGGTTCCCAACACATCCATGACACAACATGGAACATGGTGTTACTGCAAGAAATATCTCATAACTGTCTCCAAACCGTGCTGGCCACAGACTGTTCCCAGGTCTTAACCAGCGTGTGATAAGAGCAGTGCTGTGAGCGCGCTCTCTCTCTCTGCCTCACAGCTGCCTACCTGTCCTCAGAGCTCAGAGTGCAGTGCCTTCCACAGGAGCCCTGTGGGACCCGCCAGATCATCAGGAGACTGGGACAGATTCCCTCTAGTCTCACGCAGAACCAGATGTGACCTTACAGTACACACATGGGGATGATTTGTTGAAACTTGGTTAGAGTATTGCGGTGACATCCATCAGCCTTTTCTCTCTGAAAACCAGCCTTCAATCTCACAAATCCCTCCAAGGCACCATTGTTGACTGTGCATATCTTGCCCCACTAGACTAGTGGCCCTGACGTCAGTTGCCACAATTAAGCAATATAGTACGAGTGCGAGTGGGGTAGGTAAGGGATATTCCCACGGGTGGTGTTCGGCCGTAGCCACGAGGCCTCGTGGCTACGGCCGAACACCACCCGTGGGAATATCCCTTACCTACCCCACTCGCACGAGTACTATATTGCTTTTATAAAACAATTTTATAGTCAACCAATTAACATTTAAACACGAAGTTATTGATTAAAAAATGTTTATTTCGCCATTGTTTCTCCGCAACAAAAAATAGTTCCATTGTCAACGTCTTTTGGAATTATAAGAACTTTGAATTAACGGTTATCGCTTAATTGTATCAACGCGCTATAGAATGTTTCATCGAGGAGTGATTTATTATTAGCTGTGAAAAGTCCGAGTTGGGATGTCCTGGGATATTCCAACTCATGGAACGTCTCTTGTCCAATCAGAAACAGCTAAATAATTCAATAGAACCCAATTGTTTTATAATTGTCTATAAAAGACCCTCCTGGGTCTCCTCAGCAGCTCGTTCATTTGGAATGTAGAATCTTCTTGTGGTGTGTTGCTGTGTGGGTGTGGATGAACAGAAGAGCAGAGTGACAATAAACATGGAGCCAACTGAGCTTAGATAAATAGACGTTTCATAAATGAGATAATGATGATGCCAGAGGCGGGGGGGGGGGAGTGGCGAGGCGGTGTGGATCATGTAATTACCCAGTGTGGTCTGGACTACAGCTGGGGCCTTTGGACCATGTGTCGAGCCCACTGGGATACTCTTGCACTGCTGTCAGCCTGGCTTCCCTCCCTCTCTATTCTTAGAGCCGTGTGCTCTCCCAACATCCTCCACACTCCTCCTCTCATTTGTCTGTGACAACCTGGCCTTGGATGCCCCGGGTTCACCTCCTATGCCAGCGCCAGAGGAGCCCAAGGAGAGGATGAGCCCATTTCCAGCGCCAGGTGTGGTCAAAACATCAGTTGTTGTAGGAAAGGAAATAGTTGCAGCATTCGCAATAGCGGTGCTTTTATATGTAGATTGTAATGTATTCTGTGTGAAAGGTTTTCGGAGTCTTTGGAAGTGTTCGAAAATGTCTCTCATTAATGTCCTATTTAATGGTCATGGGATCTGATGACTGTGATTTTGACAGGAGGTACCCAGTATTGAGATAATGACGAGAGATAATGTAGACTGATGTAGATCATTGTCTGAATGTCCTGACACGCATCGTTGGGCACACAGTGTGTCAAAACAATAACGTGCCTCATTGAGATAAGGGATGACCTACACCAGCGCGATACATTAGCCATGGAAATATTGCATCGCTTGATGCTCGGAGGGAAGAGACAAAGGTGGAACCCTCTGACTCACTCAGCTGTTCAGGCAACCAGATGAATCACACCCCCCGCTCCCCCTCAACACTCGCTCACGTGGCAGATGCAGTCAGGCAGAGCAATTACTGCCTTGCAATAAAAATCATGGCATTTCTGCTCGGCTTCTCCATTCTTCAATTTACTGGGTGAATATGTGCCCTGGCTGCAACGCGCCACGTAATTACAAAATGTGATGAGAATTGATCCTACACGCAGCTACACAGTGCTTAAGTGCTGTGGGCAACATGGGGCTGATGCCAACCCCCCATTCTTCCCTCTCTCTCTCTTGCTCCCCATCACCTTGGAGGAGAGATCCCTGGGGGGTATGCCGCAAGCCTCCCACCTGCCAAAGGATCACTCAAGAGCCGCCCCCTGTGCCCTTCTCTCAGTTCTAGGCTCCTGCCTGCCAGGTTGGGATTGTGTGACACGGTATTTCATCTCTTTTGGTGTAACTCGGTCCCCACAGGGTGACACTCCCAGGAAACGATTGGGCCAACACTCTCATTGATCTCCATGCGCCACCCCTAAATATCTTGAGAGTTTCCTTCTGTGAGAGTCCATGCGTGAAGTTGCCATTGGGAACCACATAATGAGGTGATCATTAAAGACAGTTGGGGAAACTAACGGCTCTGGTCTGGTCTGACTTCTTGTCTAATCAATTATGGTAATGGCCGACTGCAGTGATAATGCCAGGAGATGGCCAGAGGCACAAAGACCACTGAGTCATAAAAGGGAGAGCAGGCTCAACCCACAGTAGGCCATCAATATCCTGAAACTCTTCAAGGACCTCCCATATCCCTGCTGTGGAAATGTTTTACCTCCTGCAGATCCAACTACATTAACAGGGGCGTTTTACTGCTGCCGCAGAGGTATTCTTCAAGTGTTCGGCTGCTCTCCCGGGCCATGTGGCTGTCTGGTTTTCTAGTGGGCCATACAATCTCTATTACTTTGTAATAATGGGCAGAAGTAGCCCAGGGAACTTGCTTTTTGATATCCTTAATCCTTCTCCGCTTATCCCTCTGCTCTTCACCCAAAGCCAGGCACTCAATCAACGGCCTCTATGTAGACACACATCCATTCCCCAAACAGGAGAAAGGTGTGATGACCTCGTGGCAACTGCTAAGTAAATAAATAAATAAATAAAGGCAGTAATTAAATCATACCACATCCGTTGCTTCACCTTCTCCGTCCGCAGTGACCCTGCAGACATCCTAATCAAATTGTGATGCTGTGTTTTATTAAATCATGGAACCACAGAAGGAATGGATGTCCAAACCTTCAGTGGGGATGACAGTTCTGTACTGTGATTCTTCACTTGGAGCAGAGTTTTGCGTCTTCTGCTGAATCCATCAAATTGTCAAACAGTAGACAGTTCTACCTGCCGGAGGTTTATGAAGTGATAATGTTCACTGCAAAGTTGTTTCTTGCTAGAAAAGCTGTTTGACTTTGTTTTGTCCGATGTGACAAAACACAGCATGACATGATTCAGAGGGATATATTGTTGTTTTCATATGAGGTACAAGGCATATTGAGAGAGAGAGAGATCTCCAGCATGTGGGACTGTAAACAAACAGTGGGCGATGGTTGCGATACCTCATCGCTAACTCCCGGAATAAATCTGGCATATATTGGCACCTCCCAGTTTGAAAGCTATTTTTAAGCCATCTGTTTGGCCGTGAGTGTCTTCGCTCTCAGCAGCAGACATGCTTCCCAGACAGCTGATACACTGGTGTGACTGGCTGTGTGTCAGCTTCCGTGGGGATATCATGCTGTCAGGAAGCAGACACATGCAGAGGCAGAACTCCCCCTCTGTCTTTTCGCACTCTCTCTCACTCTCTCACGCTCCTTTTTCTGCTTCCACCCATTTCCTCTCTTCTTTCTGAGGGTTCATCTACAACATTTTAGTGGTATGAGCTGTGATGTTACTGTATTTGAGTTTGTCTTGGTTTGTTAAGATAATTCAGTCCAAGGGTTTCTGGGTTCCTGTCAATCTACAGGGCCACTGATTTTGTGTGTGGTTGAGAATAGGCCTTGGATGTGAACACTCAGCCTATACATCAGTATATATACTGAAAAAATACAAATATGACTTGGTGGGATTTGGTTCCATGTTTCATAAACTGAAATAAAAGATCCTTCTATTTGTCCATGTCCACAAAATTCTTATTTCTCTCAATTCATATCTATAGCCAGAGCATAGCATAACACTCTAGAGTGAAAGTAGCCATTTGTGACAATGCTCTCTGATATTGCATTACATTGTTATGGCAGCACTTTACATACCTACTTACCTTGGCAGTTCCTCATAACACACTGAGTGTATAAGTACCTCATAAATCCATGCCTTGGATGGAGTCATTATGTTTGGAATATTTCATATTTCTTTGCATATGTTGTAGTTAGGATGTGAGGCAATATCAGGAAATAACATAACTCAGTTTCGTCTTGTTGCTGTGGCTCTTTTGTTGTTAGACTTTGTTTTTGAACCAGCCTATGACTCACATGAACAGTTGGTGACGAATCAGTGTGATACCCCCAGGAGAGGAGGCATGGCTGGTAGATGCAGGAAGATGAATAAAAGGGAATTGTATTTTATCATTATAAGATTCAAGTTTTACTAACCCTCTCCTGTCATCAATACTGCCTGTCACACAACCACACTTAGAGGACCATGGCAGTTCCCAGTCAAGAAACAAAAACATTAACATGACATTGCCTATCTCTTCTATCGGTGGTTTGCACATTCTGTCATGTGGATTTCTGAGTGTGGATCATGTGATTGTTCAGCATTAGCTGGTAATATAGCAAGAATCAGTAAAAAGCACTGAGTGGAAGGACGCTGCAGTGGTAAACCCAAATCCCCTTGGTGGAAATACTGCTAAAAGACCACAGACTAAAGGAAAACAATTATGATAAATTTGTCTTAAAGTTGCGTCTGAAGATTCGAAATTGTGTGGGTTGTGAGCCCATGCATCATTGAGATGAGTTTGTGTCAGAGTGGCCTATTATTTAGCTGCTATTGATTCAAATACTTCTTTATTTAATTTCTCATTTATCCCTTCTCTGAAAGAGTAAACTGTTTTATTAACTCCTTTCCTAGCTCATCTTTTCAAATGCCTCCGTAGACTCATTAAATTAAAAGTGAACTGGACTTAACCCATTTAATTTTTTATGGACATGAACATTTTACAGACATTTAATTTTTATAGATTAGTAACCCTTTGAAATAATTAATCTTTTTTAATTATTTTCAAGGGAAATTAGGTGAAAGGTGTTTTATGGGCGGTCAGGATTGTGACCGGTGGGATAATGTGTTGACGTGGCATATTTCTCCTAGATGCAATCATCAAAACTCTTATACATGCCTGCCCAGTTATTTACACATTTAGAACTCTGTCAGTGGCGGTCCCCAGAATTGCCTCCACAATGATTTGTCACATTCTGCTTCATCACTCTTTCACAGGGGGAGGAGGTCATCGTCACTGAAAATGCTCTTGTCATGAAGAGTCTGTTTGCAGAAGTTCAGCATATGCATTCAACAGCCTGGCTGGCAAATGGCCTGTATCCCCCTCATAGTCCATATCTGACCCATCGCTATCACAGTCACTGAGGACAACATCTTTCTCATTAAAGGGATAACTGCAATGTCACATGCCTTGTCTGGACTGTCACCTAGATCCAACATATCCAGAACTTGAATCAAAGTGAAACTAAAAGAATGAACAGAGTAGAAAATCAGGTAGAACAAAAAACTATGCATGTGTGTGTATACCTTAATGCCCCTAGGTGTTTCCCATCCGTCACTATTGTTGCTGTCAAAATATGCCGTTTACTCATTCTATGACCACATTAAACAAAGCTGAGTAATTACAAATGTATCTAAATAATATATCAATACTAGACACCTTAAAGATGCTGTGTACCAAAGATGTTTCTCCTATCTTTATGTATGCAATACACTTCACTAATCTTTTGTTTGGTAGCTTTGATGCAGCCATCCTCTTCTCATGGCTCCACCAGGAAGTAAACAGCTCTGGTCATGTGACAAGTGACACTAAACATGTGACCCTGTACATATTTCAGTGAGATCCTTGCGTTGATGCATCGTTCAGTAACATTTTTAGAATCCTTATAACTGAAAACATTCACTATGGTGACCGATAGGGTTAAGGAAAATACGTGTATGAAAGTGTATATTAATCAGTGTAAATCAAAGTTTAATTCTGTTAATATCACAGCAGCTAGCCATCTCCACATCTGAGTCAAAACGTTATTATGAACTTAAACACTTCTTTCTTATTATTTTTTTTAATTTAAAATGAACATGTGAAATAGTCATCGATCACTTGTTTGACATTTCTTATGGTTTTTGAAGCACTTGTTAACAACTAGTGCATTTGACAGGGTTAGTCAAAACAAGACTAGTGTAAAGTGGCTATGGCATTCACTGCTGTTTTGAGAGAGGGAGAGAATAGATAGACAGTCAGAAAGAGAGAGGGAAAGCAATAATTTTCCAGATAGAGCGACATGTGAGCCTAAAGTATGTGGATTGCTCACATGAACAATGCTGACATGAACTTGACTAATACATTTATGATAATTGCCTCTATTTTCTGTGACAGATATTTTGTTAGTCCCGGTCATTTCAATGAATGCTACCTTATTGAACAGCATGTCATTTCAATGAATGCTACCTTATTGAACAGCATGTCATAATTTAGTGCAAGTGAGCCATTTCAACCCAGGGTTGGATGATCCATTACCCATTATGGGTGGAAGGGTAACACACATTTGACACCATCACAATATAATCTTAATGCAAACATCAAAATAAGCGTACATAATTTGGCCTGTTCAGTGTTCAGTGTCTCTTTTTTTAAGGAAAAAGGAAATTGAAACTTTAACAGTTATCCAAAGAAGGTGTTTATAAACCATTTCTGATGGGCAGCCTAAGGTGTATTGATATTTGACAAGTTATGTATGGTACGCTACAAAATGACGTTGCTTTGGAGGAAACCTATTACAAGGACCATTTCAATCTGGACAAAGATATCAGTGAGTGACAGCGGCATCTTGGTGGTTTTCTTATTGTAAATTAATGAAGGAATGGCGGGAGGAGGAGGAGGAGGAGTGGGTCTTAAAATGAAATCAGTTTTCCTCTTCTTTCCCGTCAGTGCTGTGCTGAGCCCTTAATCACAGCGATCTGCAATAATGCTTCCGAGGGAAGAGTAATTACAATGCCGGTAGTGAAGAAGGCGGAGCGGCAGCAATGCCAATTGCAGATTTGAACGAAAAAAACTTTGAGCAAACAAATGATGACTTGTTATCTCACTTTGTGTTGATTGGTCTCCGGCGTTTCTAGCTGCAGGTTTTCCTATATTGATTCATTGCACATCGAATTTCTAATTAAATCAGTGATGCGGCGTTATAACATACAGCTACACTCTCGAAATGAGAAGTTTTTGGTAAGATATAAACTAGTTGAAAATTCACTACTTTAATATTTCCACCTGAATAATACATTCTCTATGGTTCTCGCTGTTTTATAATGTTTCTGTCCTCAATATAAAATTCTATTAATTCAATAGAATGTATGAGAATGTTCCATGCTGCAGGGATATCGTTTGTGTTCTATTCCCCTTAAGATTGAAGCAGTTCTGTGTGGATTGACAGAAAGCCTCTGTTTTGAACCAAGAGAACAAGGTCTTATTTGATCGAAATCTGCTTGGCAGCAGTGCACAGAAGGAAGACCGATGCAAATGAGCCAATGCTGTGGCTTCCAAAGGGGGTGCGTTTAACTGACTCCACTAAGGTCACAAACGGACAGAGATGTCAATCAGTGTCTGCACTATTTTACGTTCTGTATCTTAAGATGTCCTTTTTATGAGGGGGTGGGGTGCTGTGTCACATTAGATTATCCTGACAAACTAATTACTTTTACCTTTTACCGTGACAGTTCCTTATTCTCTGTTTACTATTGTGCATTACAATGCTCTTCTGCCAAACAAATAACCATGTCTATAAAATGAGGTTGTGAAATTGATTGCTTAAGATGTAATACATTGCTTCATTAGGGCTTTATGTTTAAACGCAACATTCATAAACCATTGAGAGGGTTCTTAATAAGAGAGGCAGGAAATGCTCAGCTTTGCTATTCGAGTCTTAATGGCTGGGCTATCTGTTCATTTAGTGCTCTTTACAGAGAGAGGCAACATCATCACGCGGACCCTCTCAGCTGTGGTAGAACTGGCAGGTTTAATTTTCAAATACATCAGGCCTTCACGAAGACAGGAAGATCCTCTTCTAACTTCCCTGGTCATAGAGTTTTCATTGTAAATTCTCATAGACTCTGCTTGATGATTGACAGCTCTCTCTCTCTCTCATTCTCTCTCTGTCTGTCTCGCCAGCTTCACAGAGTTCCTGGAGCCCTTTGAAAGAGTGATCCAGCCTGAGGAGCTGTGGCTCTATAAGAACCCCCTAGTGGAATCAGACCACATCCCTAAGAGGGTGATGTTTGTAAGTATGGGCTCTCATCACTCCCATTGCAAAGCTTTTCATCCTGAGATAACAAGGAAGTACCAGATTGTTGCACTATGTGAGCCTAAAGTATGTGGATTACTGTTGCTCAGAGTTTAGGGACAAGGAGCGTGCTTCCACAGTATTTGTATCCATCACAAAGAATTCTCATTTCAGTGCATAAGTGGAAGAACAATGGAGCTGCCTTCTCCTTAAATAAATATGCATGCTTACAATCACAAGGACCATATTTATCAGTTAATGCTTCATTAGATGGCCATTACAAACCCATAAGTGAACGTCCGGCGGTTTGTGTATTCGCTGGAGAACGTTCTGCATCCATTGACTTGTATTTCATCCTGTAAAGGATGAAGGGTTAACCAGTAAACAACAAACTTAGACTAAGAATAAAAAATGATCTATGTCATGTTATTGTTAATTTTGACAAATGGCAGTTATTCACCCGATAAATTAGTGCCTCAATGGCTTCACTATGAATGCTAAATGGCTGCTTCAGTCTGTGGCTCAGTCCACAAGTGAAAAAGACCAATTTGGCATATTTCCATTATCCCAACACACCCATATTCATACAGCCCCTTGCCTCAGACAATGTATTACAATACATGCAATCTGTATAACAACAACATTTTAAGGAAGATTTGTGTCCCAGTTGTTCAGTTCCAGTGTGAAATATGGTGAAATCCTCCAGTATGCCTCTGCTGCTGTACAGCGGAGCAGAGAGTGAAGGATAAGTGTTTATCAATAGTTATTATAAAGCACATGATCAATCTTCCCTAGAAATATTCTGCTGTGTGTCTCCTGAAGGATAGGTGACCTGGATATTTTTCACAAATAGATGTGTTCATTGGAGTGTAAAACACATTAAATATAATCAAATTGATGGAATCAATAGCATGATTGCGAAGAGGATTAGGATACTCTCTCTCATTGGGAGTGGTCCAGCTGCCAAACCTCACCATGTGAGGATTATCATAATAAAGTGTTTTCTCCAGGAAGTGCTCATTGCAATTAAAGCCATTACAGACTATGGGTTAATATCCTGACTAATTTTAGCCAATTTAGCGACCTAGTATTGGTCTAAATGTCCTTTTTTCATTCACCGCATCTAAAAGTGAAGGTGTTCCTTGACACAAAAGGACAATGTCTGGCCTTAACTATTGACTGGGCTCAGTAGCTGGTGCCAGGAGGGAGCCATGCTCATATTTCTGAACACAGTTAAACTATAGAGGCAATCACCTTGGGCACAAGATGCTCACATAGAGAAAGTGGATACATCCATGGACCATAAACTACAGTTTATGGGTTCCTCTTTCAGAGTGCCTCATAAAAGGAGAGGCAGGTGTCAGTACTTTCTGTGCCAATGGATCACTGTCTAAATGACAGACCACTAAAATATCGCCATGAGGCAAGAACATGCACTGTGCTCAATACAGTTTACAATGATGCCTGGTGTTCTATATTATGTGTATTTCTCCTCAAAGGTCTGCAAAATGGCCTTTTACACAAATGAAATGAATTGGGCTTGTTTTATTTGAAGTAAAAAGTTTGTGAAATGCTTTACATGAATGTTCTTCTACACAACCTAATGCATCAGTCACCGTTAAAAATAAATGTGATCATCCGAATAACGAATCTATACTGTATGTACTATTAGATGCTGAGGATTATGGTTTCTTTATACAACAGTAAGGTCCAGTTGAACAATTTATTACATTTCTGTTTGGACAAGAGGCATTCCATGAGTGGGAGTCCTGCAACGACCTGCTCAGACTCTTCACTAATAGTAATCACTCCGCATTTGATATACTTCAACCCAAAGATTCTAGAGCTCTTCTCTATAGACCAATTGTTTAAAACTTTGCAGCATGTGTATGTAACCACTGCTAATAGAAAATTGACCATTTTCAACAGAGTTTTTTATTGTATCATCATCATAAAAACACTGTGTTATACACTACGTCTGAATCACACCCATAGATACATCCTTTACCAACCCCACTCTCACTTGTGTATCATTGCTTAAGTATTGTAGCTAATGAAATACTGTGTATATCAATGACGTCTCAAACCAGTAACATAATCATTAACAAAACAATATCTAGTCTTAAATGTTGAGGTTAATGGTACATTGATGATACCTACAGCATGTTATTCACATTTGTTAAAGCAATATTATGTAACAATTTTACCTTTAAAAAACAGCTTCAAAATCAAATCATTTTAGTGGTAAACTAACAGAAAATGGCGTCTGTGCCACTGCCACTGCCACATACGCCTGGTATTGATGTACAGGGCACGACACCTCTCGTGAGAACTAGGTAATGCTTTATGGCACCACCTCACACAACAACAACTAGACCCTGCTGCTAGCTATAAGAAGAAGCTAGTGCAGTATTCTCTGTATGGACATCATGGTGATGAAGACACAGAGGAAGACGAAAAGAAGAAAAGGTGAGAGTAACCGAGCAAGAGATCGAGCAAGAATCCCTCGGACTCTCTCGGACTGGCTTGTACTTGTTGGCGAGAGCTAAAAGAGACAAAAGGATGCAAGTTAGATGCTGAGTTGGCCTTCTTTCTGTTGGAATAGCCAGTAATAACTGTGTTTTGCTGGCTTGATGTTTGGCTGTGTTAGGAAAGTTGTTGACTCGCTAGTTTTTTTATCATAAACATCCTTATCCTTGACCTTCTCTCAATGTTATTTATGAGAGAATGTGACGTAGGCTGTAACTTTATCTGTGTCATCCCTGTCTGGCAGAGATTTGTAGTTTTTCCAGATGCCCAAAGTCATCAACCTCAGCCCCGTCTCATGCTAGCATCCAAATAAATTCATCTCAAGCCAAAAAGTTTGAACAGTCTTTGTCAATCTCACGCCAAATAAGCCTTGGAAGTTTGCAACCTTGAAAACCTAACTCTAACGCTAGCTTTTTATAAATTACACTGTTCAATATATATTATGCACAATATGTGCCTTTAGCATGTCGCCAACTACATTTTACTAGATTACACATACTCCACATTCAAACGCCTAGAAAACAATATAGGCTGAAAACTTGAGCAGTATTTCAGCAAAACTATTTGTTATTCTTGTTTTGTTAAAATTTATCTCAGATGTCACAATTAATAAAACTATGCAAATTCATATTTGTGTAAAATCTTGTATTATTCTACCTTATCAGTCGACATGTTTCTTTGGCTTTTGGCGTTGCCTTTGCCAGTTCCATATCTTTCAGCTTGTCAACAAATACACATGTACCACTGTCCATTAGGGGGTCTAAAAGCGCTATTTGTATTCATGACAGTGGTGTAAAAGTAAACTATACTCAGTAACTTTAGGGGGGAGATCAGTAACTTTAGGGGGAGATCAGTAACTTTAGCGAGAGCTCAGTAACTTTAGGGGGGGATCAGTAACTTTAGGGAGAGATCAGTAACTTTAGGGGGAGCTGAATTTGTATTCATGACAGTGGTGTAAAAGTGAACTACACTCAGCAACTTTAGCTCAGTAGCAAAAAAATTTAATTCTCGCATAATGGGGCTTTGAGCCCTGCTTATTCTTTGCAATGGCCTTAGACTTTTAGGAAGAAAATTACATCATGATTTGTTTTGTAATTTCTTAATGTTGTTCAGGCTCCATAAACAGCACATTTATTTACAGTTATGACTGTGTGATACAGTTCAAGACAAATTTCTAGCATTATACCGAAAATGGAATTGGAATTATAATAATATATTTTGAAACCGAAGGCAGGAAGGGAGACAGCACGAGCTGCCAAGACAGCAGAGTGCCGGCGGCAGACGTCTCCTGGCATGCAGCTCAATCACTTGCTGCACCCCATACAGCGTGCTTGGCATTCTAGGCGGGAAGGGCCACTCCGCTATCTGATCACTAAGCCCTTGTCATCTCCTTCCCCAGGCTCCCACCGTCCCACTGTCTGGGCCAGGTTTTAAAAAGCATAAGCAAGAGCATGGATTGAGATGTCCATGGAATGGGGGTTGTATTAATGCAAACACTAATTTCTGAAACGGCGAGTGACTTGCATTGGTGCAGTCTAGCATGTCGCAGAAGTCACTGAGCAGAGCTGTGAAATGACTCCTGCACTGATTGATTATGGCTCATCTAGAATTCTCTGTAGCCAGCTCTGAGTGTGTCTCCTGGGTTCTGATGAAGGCAGAAGGAGAAATAGCTGCATTTGGCACAGCGCTTTGAGATTACTCCTTTCACAACCTTACACGGCCTTAAGGGATGAATAGCATAGTCTTACATAGAACACAGAATACACTGTCTCACAGACACAAATTGAAAATGGTATTCTTTCTCATACACGTCAGAAATGGCAAACTGGGCACCACGGCTGAATGGAAGGTCGAAAGTAATTAACACTTCTCTGGGTGCCGGTGATTACCTGGGAGTCTAGAAAGCCCAAGCACTTCCATCAAGTGACAGCCACTGAGCCCAGTGCGAGACTCCAGTTTTAATAGAAGGGACTCCATAGCATAATAAAATGGCGTGTTTCTGGCACCTCATTTTGTGCACAGTTGTGTGCCTTACATTCAGTGGTCTTCAAGGAAAGAAAATTACCTTTCATTTTCTGCTGTGTCTGACACCGGGACTTAGATTACCCCCACAGCCTACACAGCCTGTGAAGCATGGTTCGCCCAGTAGTTTTCAGGAGTCAGACACTTTTAGTGTACAGTGATTAAGCAAGAATGTCAACAGTCTGGGCTGAAAGTGTCTGGACAGTCTGGACTGACTTTCCCCCATGATTTGAGGTTTTCTTCTAATCATCACTGTGACACAACCAAATCCCAAATGGGAAAAATGTACATTCTTAGAATAATGTTAGAGTGCATGAGTTCTGTGTGGCCAAGTAAAGCAATACTGACTTACTCACAGTGTCAATGCCACAATCTGACATTTGGCGGTTCAAAGCGTGAACCATGTTTGTTTGAATGAATGGGGGGGGGGGGTCAACAGGCCGGGCAGGGAGTCAGGGATGGTTGAGAGTTGAGAAACTGAACAAGCTTGGGGACAAAGGTGGCTCTTCTCCTCTCCTCTCCTCTCCTCTGAGCCGGTGTGCTAAGAGGAGCCACTCAAAAGCAGGGAACAGCAAGTGTGAAGGGTCCTGTAAGATCCTGCCAGCTAACCTTAGCATCTCCCGCTCACGTCAGGTGGAGAGGGCTCTGGCAGAAGTCCAATGATTTGGGAGCAAACAGTGAATGAACTGGAAGACATTGAATGTACTCTACAGGCATGTTCTGTTTTGGGACTGATGGAGTGGAACCAAGAGTGGAAGGAGAATGTCATGACGCTCTCAGTGAAAGAGTAGTAAAACATTGTGAGGATGTCCTTGCTGACCCCGAGGGAGTTGGATGATGGCTGGATGATAATTAGGAGCTATATGCAGAAAGTGCCTAAATCCTGAACACTTCAAGGTAGTCGTGATGAGACCCATTGCTCATCTCTGTAGACAAACACGGTGTTTTTAATACCATGCCAAGCAGAGCTTTATAATATATAACCATATCTTATGTAAGAACTCCATGTGCAGTATCCTAACTAATGTTTTCAACAGAGCTCCGATGTGTAAGCTCTGTGTATATTAACATATCCATCCGTTAAGAGGGGGTGATTTAAGGTAGGTCCGATCTTGGCTCCACCCCAGTGCTAAAAGCAAGACGTCAGCGCTTCAAAAATCCTCCAGTCATGGGTGGAATTGCTTCCTGGACAGCAGGTGAATACCAGGGATGCCTCTGTCTGTCTGGCAGGCCCCCAATTGGTTAAATGATGGAAGAAAGTGCTGTCACATATTCTCTGATAGGTTTCAGGGCAATTCTGTGGCAATCCTAATAAGAAAGTCAGAGACAAGAATTTCATCTCAATCTCATTTTGCTCGTGTCCAAAAATACCTTTCTCTTTTTTCCCTAATAAACTGCCACTTTATTTTGTTAAGAAGATATGTCTCCGAACAAATTTTCGTTCTTTATTGGAGCTGGATTGATATATATGTTTTTTGGGTCTTTGAGGTGTTTTTGAATGGAGGGGCTCTAATTTGGTGGCGAAAAACAGCCTGCTATTGTAGTCTCATTAGACTAAGGCAGAAGAGGACATTTCCACAATATTTTCCACAAAAGATCACTTTTCTTTGCCACTATGGAATGCAGAAAGAGGTTCGTCAAATCCATAAACATGGCTCGCAGCCTCTACCTCCATATCTTATGCATTCCCCGGTCCTGTAGGCTTACGGATTACTGCTGCTCTTGCGCTTTACCCATCAGGTTTCATCCCTGTCTATGGGATCTCCCATTTCGTTAGTATATCTACACATAGTCACAAGTAGCATTGTATTAAGCTTATTAATACCTTATGGCCACTCTCTCCCATTGATCCAATGCTCAGTGAAACAGGCTTTCACTCACCTATTTGGTTCTGTTGGGGTTGTGGATCCACTGACTGCACCAAATAGCCTACAGTTTATTCCCAGTTACATTTTTTAAATCTAATTAACATTAATTTATTTTTACCTGAGATGAACTTAACATGCTGTTGCAGTAGCCTTAAAGCTTAAGATAATTATTCCGCATCACCACACAGTACGTTGCCTGTGCTAGTGGTGGAAGGAGTAAAAGTAGCCTACTAAGAAAGCCATTCAAAAACTGACCTATTCTGCACCCACAAGTCTCAGAATCACATACAGTAGGTACTGTGATTAACAATAAAACAGTCAGTTCGAAGGATGTGGTAGGGCATTTTAAAACATGTCTGACAAGCTACAATTATGTTTCAATGAATTGAATTGTTTGGAACAACAGAAGAGGCACTATGTTTTATTCTTTGTAAAACTGTCCAGAATCCTTTTTACATTGTAATCTCGTCTGACGCATTCAGTTTAAAGGAATTACTTGACAGTGCTATTGGTCAGCTTTAACTGAACCTTTCACTGATTAACTTCAACCTGGCCCTACCCACTTAGTGCCTTTGATCACACCTTTACTGTTCACTTCACTGTTGGTGCAGCATCGCGTATGCACTGCCGTTTCTGCCAACCATTTGCACCACCCAACTAGGGCCCCAGGTGTAAATCAAAGCTCTCTGTATGTTACAATTGGTTTATAATCTAAACCAGCTGTAACCAGGTGATGAATTTACTTCAGTAAGTTTAATTTATGATAATAAATATGAATGCATGGTGTGAGAGTCAAATATGGACACACAGCTAGGCTGTAACTTAAACATTTGTTTGTTTGCAGGCAATTTCATTCCTCACACCTTTGGCAGTCATTTTTGTGGTGAAGATCATTCAGAGGACCGACAGAACGGAAATCAAAGAGGCCTGTCTTGGTATGTTTTCTTTTTATGAAAAGCTTTTCATCACCACGCTTTCTCTAACAGTCTTTCATTGTTTGCACCCACACGGGCTGTTTCACCAGCAGCACCAGGTTTGGCATTTTTCTCTGTTTTGCTCAAGTGGCCAATTGCCATTCCTCACTGAATGCAATCCTGCCTTTTAACTTTCACATTCCAGTCACCTGTAATGTCATTTAACTGTTTGAAAAACAGTACTACCGCTGTCTGGCATAGACCTTGAAAGAGAGAGAAAGAGATAGAAAGTGATGAAGATAGAAAGTTGATTGATTGATCAATTGATTAGTCGGTTGGTTCATTGGTTGATATGTTGGTTGATTGTTTGATTGATTGATTGACTGACAGATTGATTCCATATCCTGCATATTTCCTCCACCGTAATAGCCTCAGTGAGTCTCCCTTCAATGACTTTGAGCAGAACTGCTGGGAATTATGTCTCAACACTTTCAGCTCCCCCAGCCAGCTGGGCACACAGATTCTGATTTGCAATGTGTGCTTGGAGGTCCAGAGGCACAACAGAGGCCATTACGTGAGAAATTTCACCTCAGATCCAATCAAACAGTGACAGAGAGAGGGGGAGGGAGGGAGAGAGAGAGAGAGAAAGGAAAAGGGAGAATGAAAGTGACACCCAGAGGGCTTGCTATTGCACTGAGATGTCAGTTCTGAGAATTGTTCTCCGAACACAGTGTTTCATAAGCACGCTCATTAAGAGGAAATTCATGCATTCCACTAGGTGAGAATGGAAACAGATAATCAACTAGAGAATACAAAAGGTGTCTATTCTGTGTCTTGAAGCTTTCCTTTTGCTCTAGACAAACTCAATTTTATCACCAGTAATTAATCTGACAGATTAAATGATTAGATGTGTATGTTCACCTTGTACACTGATTAATAAACTGCAATTTCCTACCTGCACAAAACGTGATCATATAATAAGGTCATCCTTATCTGTAAGTGTCTGTGCTGCTGGAAAAGGCAAGACTAAAATCCCAAAAGATGAAAGCAGTATGTTTTAAAACTGGGACACGTGGCTTTACAGTATTAACACAGAGAGCAGGAAATAAGAGTCATGACAACTGCTTTAGTACATCACTAAAGCTGATATGTAACTTTGGCCTTGTGTGGGTGGGATTGGAAAAAGATGAGAGAGGGAGAGAGAGAGGGGGGGAAGAGAGAGAGAGGGTGGGAGAGAGGGAGATAGAGGGGAGAGAGGAGAGAGAGAGAGAGAGAGAGAGAGAGAGGAAGGCTTTTAATGACTACAGAGTGAGGCAGGGTGCAATTTGCTCTCCACAGCCACTACAATGAGTCCTTCACTTGGTTTCTTTCAGTAGTATGGAAAGAAAACATATTGCAATTAATCTGCTATTTTTACCTCCGCTCATGAGCAAATTGAATTGGTCAGATGGAGCACGTCTCATTTCACCTTTCAGCAGTGTGCACGGAGCTTCTCCAAATTAACAAGCTGCTTAATAACTGCTTGCTGTTCTACTTCAACTCAGACAGGGTTTGGAAATAATCCTCCTCAACCCAGGGAATAGATGTTAAGTGAGGCGAGGGGAGGTTGATGAGCCTTCACAAGATCCTATTTATATACCTGTTATACCCAGGATTCATTCAGCATACCGCATACATTCATTTACATTCATTACATCAATGAGAGAGACACTTTAAGCAATGCAAAGCGTCAAGTAATAATCCATAATGTTTTTATTTAGACTTCTGTGCTTGCTTACCTTTGCAGCGGTATCACTTGCTCTGGCTTTGAATGGAGTCTTCACTAACACAATCAAGCTGATAGTAGGCAGGTAATGTATAATATATATTCAAGGATTCCAGTGATTTTGCAATGTTCAAAAACGTTGAGAGATTTGTGTCTACCCTTTGCAGGCCAAGACCGGATTATTTCCACCGCTGTTTCCCTGATGGACAGCTGAATGCCAAGATGCTGTGCACAGGAGAGCCTGACCTGGTTGCTGAGGGCCGGAAGAGTTTTCCCAGCAGCCATTCCTCATGTAAGTGCCCAGTCTATAATAATAATAATTATTATAATAATACACTTTATTTGAAAGCGCTTTTCAAGACACCCAAGGTCACTACACCAAAAATTCATATACCATTCACAAATAACAGAAAAAAGATCAAATTAACCAACTCTCAGTTAAAAATAAACAATCAAAAGTATTAGTGAAAATGAAATAATTCAAAATAAAAAAGTTATTAGAGAGAGATGTCATGTTAGGCTGAATATTCAACCACAGGTGCAGTCTGTAGGAAGATAAGATGTGATAAGATGTGTGATTAGCACCTCCACGACTGGGGGTGTTGATGAGGGGCAGGGAGCAGCCAGTCCAGGAAAGCTGAGTGACTAACATTGAAGAACTGGACAGCTATCAAGCAGAGCAGGCTTCGGACGTCATTGTTTGTACCTCAGGGTCAGGATGGTATTTTTCTGATGGTCACCAATAACAAAGTTGTGTCCAGCAGAGTATGCCTGCAACCAGGGGTGCCCGCACGGAACCTGAGCCCAACAGAACCTGAGCCCAACAGAAACAGCACCAGTTAGTCCGATGTATCAGTGAAGGTAGTCAGAACAGCAGTACGAATGCAACTACAGCTCACAACTGGAATTGGCGATGGATATGTGTCCGGATGTCATCAGTTGTTTGGCAATTGTCCTTGTCTTTAAGATATTTACTGTTTTATGACCGGAGTGAAAACTACACACTAGGTTTTTTTGTTTCAGTTTCTTTCATAGTGAATAAGGCTATTTTTGACAGTACCTGGCTTGCAGGAGAGAGATGCCATGCCGTGATGAAACTGTTCACATACTCAGCTGCAGGGTTCTCAGTGCTACTTTTGGTCCAGATTGTTTCTTAATATAAATGGCGCATTTCAGCCGTGAGTCAGTTTTCATTGTGGTGTGTGGGTGCTCATGAGCTGGTGCTTATGAGAACAGAAATCTAAATAAGGAAAGGGATAAATATATTCAAACAACACAGAGACTGTCATGAAAGAAAGATGACTATCTTTACCCATCTGAAATTCAAGAATATAGAAAGGCAAAAGATATATTTGCACATCAAAGATTCTAAATTAAGAGCAAGATAGATCAAGGCCGGCATCTGCTCTTAATTTTAAAACCTTGCTCCTGATTTATGTAGTGTAATTTCATCTCACAACAACTGAGTGCTTATGACCAACCATATCTTGACTTTGACTCTACTTGTTTTGGGTATACAGTGACTCTACTTGTTTTGGGTATACAGTGACTCTACTTGTTTTGGGTACACAGTGACTCCCATTTCATTTTGTAAGTGAACTCCCATTGGTTTCCCAGCAATTGCAGAAATGCTGAAATGGAGACAAATCATTTAAGTGAGCATACACAGTGACAAATGGCAATGAAACTTGTGATTAAGTAAGACAACGGGTCTTGTCAAAATGATTTAAATTGAATTTGTCTTTTAAATGCAAGTTGATAAGAGTTGTTGCTTTTTCTGAGATTTTGAAATAGAATGGAATGTGACAATAGGGCCATGCCAGGCTGAGGTTTTCAATTATTTTATTCATGTTAATGCAAAGAGATTCAACTGTGTCTGAGGATCTTTATGGGAGGAAGCCTCTCTTCCGCCTCCTCATTCTCTCTTTCACTGTCTTCAAGGGAATCCCTAGGATTGGACACGATAGTGTAGATAGTAGAGATCTGGTTCACGATAAGTCTAGAGAGAGCTGAGCTTAATTGCTTTATGATGCTTGTCTGTGTGATGACATTTCATTGGAAGAACCTTTAAGAGAACGGGGAGAGGAGGTCATATGTCTCTGAATTTTAAAAGGAAAGGAGGCTCACTTCATCTGACTCCTGCTGCTCCCAACTAGCACATGTGAACTGCTGGGTGCTGTTCAGACTGAACCTGCCTGAACTACAGGAAACAGACGGGTTAAGTTCAAGTCAAGTTGAACAAACTGTGACTAGTTGAATACGCATCCTCAGCAAACTGATGCCAATGCTGTAACGCTACTGCTTTTTGTTTTAGCCAAGCAATTGTCTTTCGTACATTATTCAAGAAATACTGAACATGAGTGTATATTTATTAGACTTTTTGTAATTATGGCTGAAGGATTGATAAGACAATCAGATTTGCCTTAGACTGATGTGTTGCTAACTAAGACATAATTAATCTGAAGTTCTGTCATTATTTTTCCTTCTTTCCTTCTTCCTTCTTTTCACTAATACTGTATGGTAAGGCCTTGATGTTATTAAAGAGTGAATTCCCCTCTGTTCTAAACATGACAATACCATTTTCACAGCCACATTTTTCTTCGTAAATTGAGTCAATTAGATTTTGGTTACTGATGTGAATGAATAAGTTATTCAGAATGGAAAGCAAGTCAGACTTTTAAACTACCAGTATATCCAACTCTTTGGTCATGCTGTTAGCTTAGAGAAAACAACCTCCTCCAAACACAGAACATATTGCACCCCGTTGTGAGTCTTGGCATGCCTGCATCCTTAATGAAACCTGGGATGAAAAGATATCAAGTCCCTTGATGGAAAGTTTTATCATGAAGCAATACCTGAGACATCTGTTTAAAGCTGTGAAAGAATTCCCAAAAGCTAAATCGAGATTTTTGTTATGGTTGGTTTGATTTTAAGGCATTTATGAGTAGAGGTTCAACCCCTATCTGTGTGTATTTTAGATCTCTAGGTTTCTACGATAATAGTTTGAGCATGTACCGTTTCTTCGGGCTGTTTGGTCCTCATGTTTATCTGGGTGTCCTTGGCCATGCAGATATGCAAATGATCTCCCTAGCACTGTTGTTGACAAATTGAGAGATGTTTGTGTGTTGCTGAAGTGTGAATAATTGTCATTTGAGGGGAGATTGATACTGCAAGTGTAATTTGCATACATTTAGTTTATAGGTTTTAGATGCCACCCATACTTAATGACATGAGCAAATTGACTAAAGTACTTGCCATTGCACTTGAAAGGTATTGTGACTACACTTCAGACCTGAGTATCTCTTCAGGTCAAAATATGTCTCTCGAACAGCCTGGTTGTTTCTTACAGTGAACAACTAGTGTCTTTGACACACCCTTAGGGAAATGGTTCAGACGGGGGAAACCAGTCAGCCAAACTGACTTTGACATATCTTTCTTTGGTCTTTCTTTGGAGAAATGGAGGTAAATCTGACCTGATTCCACCTGACTCCTGAGAAGATTCTCCTGGGCCTGAGAGTCCTGTGGGGGAAGAACTCTGGGTCTCCGGTGAGCCCCGGCACCAGGAGATTGCCTTGATATTTTCCCCTCTCCCTCCACTCACTGTGAAATGTTTATGAATGAATGGAATCACCTTTGGGGTTTAACCGCTAAGTCCTCTATCAACGTCATCAACGTCTTCTGAGAGGAAGAGACTATTTTTTACACAAAATTGATTTGGAACTCTGTCAAAACCTTAGTTGGTCTAGGGGATTTCTTTAACTTCCTGCAAACCATGTGCTAGCACTTGGCCCTCAGTATCTCTTTGGGTTTTATTATTAGAGGTACGTTTTCAATTTTGCATTGCATGTCTTTGCGTCATACTTGCTGGTGTATTTGAAGCATCACGTAGTTAAAATTGTTGCTCCCTGGTTGCAGACCCTATGTTGCAGAGCCTCACAAGGCTGGCACATTTCACAGAGTAAACACCAGTGTGGCTCCGCTGTGCCCAGCGCACTGTTTGATATGCAGAGAGAGCGTAGTCTTTCAGGCAAAGTTCCCGTCCCTTGGCAGCAAAGTCAGGGGGGCTATGGAAAACTAGTCGCTAATTTTGGAACTCCACAGGAATGGAAGATGGGTCAGTGGATTTGTCTGGTAAGACAGGGCCATTCAATCAGAGACTTTATTATCCTTTTCAATAGCATCAATTGTCCAAGAGAGTTGAAGTCCTTTATGTGTGTGTGTGTGTTTGATAGTGTGTGTTTGAGGTTTTTGTGAATTTATCCTGTGAGACTGTGATTCATTATGTATTCCCATCAATGTATTGTGTCATTCAGAATGGTGCGACTGTAACGACCCAGGCTTGTACAGGCCACAAGATAAAAGGAACCCAACCACCAGGTGAAGATTAAACAAAATCATTAATTTAACTTCAAACTTCCGTCAGAAAACATGAAAGTGTAGGGGATATTATGGCCTACTGGTTATGTAGATAATATATAGAGTAATAACAGAGTGAAGTTGGAGTATGGATGTAATGTGAATGTTTGAATGGAAGAGAATCCACGTGTGCCAGAACTAGTGAGCACATGGGTGCCAGCTAAGCAGATGAGTGAGTGTGTCGAGAGAAGTGTATAAGTTAGTGTCAGAATGTCTGAATGTGGGAGAGATTGACCTTTAACCTGTTACAGCCCACACCCACTCCAGGTGTAGGTCATTAGAGTGGAGGACTCCCTGCAGTCAGTGCATGGCCACTACAAAGACTGCAGGGGGCACAGAGGGTCATCACAGTGACATTGACAGATGTCACCCCACAGTGTCATACATGTGTCGTACAAGATGTTCTATAGCTGTCCGTGATGATTGATTTATAGAACGTGTGCCTGTTGGAGCCGTCATAAACATGGCCTATGAGACACACATTTACTGTGTGTAATTGCACTGTGTGTAATTGGAATGGATTGTTTAAAAATATTTTTTAAAAATATGTCCAAAAAAGCACTTAACAATATTTTTTTCTGAAAGCAACACATTTTCAGTATTTATTAGGTGCGGCTATTCCTTCATTTCTGAAATTATCCAAAAGAATTACTTTCAAATTCATTTCATTTCAAATTCATGATCAAATAAACCACAAAAATATTGTCAAATTAATATAAAGCATGTCTTAAATACTATCTATTTTTGTCATGATATTTGTAATTGTAGAAGATACATTTTGAACAACTAGCAACCTAAGAGTTAAAGAAGCTAGTTGTTGATATTGCTTTTTATGTAGGCTGACCTTCAAATATTGAGGCAAACTGCAAGAATCCATCATATTAACCCCCCCCCCCCCAACCCTTTCTTTCTGAAATGACACAATACTAGCTTGAAGTAAATGACATTTGATACTTGACATGCTTGACATTTATGTTATGACTCTGGGTTTGGATAGAACAGTGTCAGGTTTTGATGTGGCTTGGAATTTCCAGTGGATTTGAAAGACAGTATTTTAAAAATGTTTATATATGTTGGCTTTAGATTGTTTTTGACACTTAAATTGTAGTGGGAGTTCATAGCAGACAGGAATGATGCCCAATGAGGTGTCCCTTTCCTTGACTAGAATGGGCGACAGCAAAAGGGAAGTGGGAAGACAGTGTAGCCTGGTGTTTACAGACCCTTTTCCCATCCTGTCTTTTCCCTCTCGTAGGGGCGACAATGGTACAGGAGGTAGATAAGTCGGTTAGTAATCAGAAGGTTGCTAGTTCGATTCCCTGTCGAAGCGTCCTTGAGCAAGACACTGAACCCCTAATTGCTCCTGATGTGCAGTGTGCCATCAGTGTAAATGTAAAATGTGTACACATCCTTGTAAGTCGCTTTGGATAAAAGCGTCTGCTAAATGTAAATGTAATGGAGGCACCCACAGAAGAGGGTTATTTGGTTCAGGGGAACCGTGAATGAGCAGTGGTGAAAATGATGGCCTGCAAGTTGGATGGTTTTGCTGGTTTTCAGCCGCAGCACTTTGCTTTGCCATCACCTACGCCACTCCACTCATTGATTGGCTCACCAGAACTGTAAATATGCTGAGCTCTTCTCAATTGACTTTTGACACTGTAATCTCAGGAACAACTAAACTGGGATGTTGTCAGTCAGACAAGATTAGACTACACAATATCCAGTGAATTGCAATGAATTTAACAGACATGTTTTTACTCTGGTGAAAACGCAATTGCTGGAGGCCTACATAATGGTCAATAAAAAATCTGAAAAAAAAGCTCTGAATAAGAACAAACCCCAAAACACATTCATTCTCCGTAAAGCGCGAAGAGAGCTCTGCTCTTCATAGCCATGATTAGAACATTAATCTAATTTTAGTCATCTGATTAATCAAAATCTGGTTTGATTTTGTAATTACAAAACACAAGAGCAAGTGATGAGGGAGGGGTGGAATGACCAACAGAGATTACTTACTTGTAAAGCACAATTTGTTTGAAATTCAATCTAAAGTAGGTTACCGTAGATGCTGAAAATAGGTTCCTGTCCCGCTGGGGCTAACCAGTTTGTGGTAAGGCTACGGCTCAAAAGGCTACTTGGCCATGCTACTTATGATTGACATCATATGCAAGTGAATTAGCCCATTTGAGAAAACAATGTCGTTGATATTTAATTAATCTCTTTTAATTGTAATGATTATTGTTCCAAATGTACTTGTGTTTTTAGGCCGTGTAAATTGTAGGGGGTATTTTTGTAAGCCTTTTCTGTTCTAGGTCTGTAATCGAGTAGGCTATATGTCATTCTCTGTTGTTAGCGTATTTCCCACCCCTAGTGGCAAGACGCCAAAGAGCAGCCTTCAGTCTGCTCTGTTGCTACAGTATTTTAAAATGGTTCTCACCTTTAGTGTGAGCAAATTAGTAAAGATATCTGATATCTGAAGAGAACTGAAACGTGATGGGCGATGAGTCTGTGTAATGGCCAACGAGAGCGCATTATCACTATTCTGCAGTTTCTTGGGTATGTATGAGGATTTGCTATTTTTCAAGAGTTTTATCATTTTTGCTTTGGATGGACTTAGGTGACTTTAGATGTTAAAAGCCTGTGGAAATGTTTGGCTACATTCACTTGTCAAGCACTGAATCACTTGTATAAATTCAGTGGATGTACGAAGTGAGTTCTGAAATGATATGCAAACAGATGATGTAAGAGAAGTACAAGATGGAGGCAACATTGTGTTGACTGGGAACATGTCTAACAGAAGTGCCTTCTACGTGACACGGTCTAATACATCTGAATAGAGGCAGACATATGGACACCCAATGGCTTATTCTGCAGTATTTGGGTTTGCACTTTCTTCACAGAGTCTTACTCATGAGAAATGACTCTTGTAAAAGTCACACAGAGGTTATTGAAGATGTCAACATAAAAAAAGTCTAACACCACTTTTGGCACTTTCTTAACAAAAAGCCTGCTCTTTACCAAAATGTATGAGTTAGCCACTTCCCTGTGTTTAAATCTGTGGCCGATGGTGCTGTTGGCAGACAGTTGGCAGGCCCTTGGCACATGAAGCATTCTTGGCAGTACATCATTGGCAGACCAGTGGAATTCCACTGTGTCTCACGCTACTCTTCCTCAACACAGAAAGAAAACAAACCAGCATGAGACTTATTACAGACATCACAGCAGTTCAATATGACACAACACAGTTGCACTGTACATGTGCTCAAGCTAGAACAATTAGAGATGTGTCGTTCAAAATAAACTCAATGTTTACAGTTTGGTCTTGTTTTGTCTCACAGGGGTACAGGTGACATTGACATTGATAAAATATGAGTATATAAAGGCCAGTGGTAATGGCAATGGCAAAGGTGTGGGTCAGTTTCCTTTGAAACACGCCAATAACTAACAGGAGGGACAAGAGCATAACTCACCTTTTCTGCTCTCTGCACAGAAACTTTGATTGGTCAGAAACCCTCAACCTTTGCAGTACATTATTAACTTTACTATACTGACACTGAGACCAGGGTTTGGCTTTAGCTGTTCATTACAACATGGATGTCAGTTTGGTTTGAAAAGTGCTGGGGACGTAGATGGGATTTTAAATTGGACATAACTGTCACTGGCCGTGGTGTATTCTGCCTCTGTTATTACAATGGGCATAGCCTGAATACAAATGCAAAACAAATCATAGGGTACTGGGATTGTCTAGTGCTTTAAAACTAAAATGTTAAAATATGCTACAAAAACAAGAGAGGTGTATGTCTTAGTAGCCTGCGGATACATAACTCAGAGGTAGAAAAAAATAATTACCCAAAACCATAAGCGTCATAGGGTCAATCGAAGAAACCCAGAGATTGTAGCATACTTACTAGCACACACACTTCCAATGTCCAAGGATGTGGGTTCAACTTCAGTGCGGGTCTATGCACAATACTAATATTGAGTAGAATAATATTATTGTTAATATATTATTGATTAGACAATTGCATAGTAAGTACCTGTGCATACTTTGCCAAGTTTATGCCCACGGATGACAGCCAAACATTAGGAGACTCTAATTTCACGACATTAACCACAGACATCTATGCATCTGGCACTGAGCAAAGATTAATGATAGTAAATCATCTTACCTTTATGTATTCCACTGAAAGTTATCCACGTTATCCACTTTCATGTATCAACATTTCCATCTATAACTGATGATTAAGCACTTCGAGAAGCTAATCATTTTTATTTTATTTTGTCAAAAGTGGTTGGGACAAAATTGGTGATCGCAAAAGCCCGGCCTAACTGATGCCTATGGATTAACAACTCTGAGATGTACGCAGACTCTTTTCTGAAAATCTCTCATCTTCCAGGTGGTGCTTTACCCAGCAGACCCAAAGCCCCGACAGGCTATTATGTATTCTGCAAAACAGCATAAACTCCTTGCCTGTAGCAAAGACTAAAATCTGAACTTCCCCAGTGATCCATTTGGATTCACTTTGCCTTTTGTTTTGGGCTGAATGCTTAATTACCCCCTGGACTGTGTTTGCTCCTCCTGAAGCATGACTGCAAGCTTACGACCCCGTTTGGTCTAGGCACCTGGAATTTCATCAGGGAATTGATTTCAGATTCACATTGAATTACAATACAGCTGCCTCCACGTGTCCTACACTTGTCCTTGGGCAGTGTTCACACGGACCCTTTCACTCACAGAGATTGCTCATATTGTGACCACGTTAGTAAGTTACTGTGCTGTGAATAATGTAATTGAGCAGAGGACATGTCCATCATGATCACCTCAGTGTTTGATCAGTGGGAGACTGCTGACTGTGATACACAACACACTACACTCACATATTGCCCTCACTCCACAAGGTATTCATCACCGGTGTTCTTCTGACCTCCTTTGTGGTCATTCATTTGGAGTGCCTATTAGGAGACAAGACTAGCTGTACATGGGGGACCACATAATGATTTTTGCTAAATGATTTACAATGATTTTTTGAAACAAAATGTATTAGTTTATCTATTGTTGTTTAAACATTTAATTGTGTTGTCTAAGAAAGATGGCACATCTGTCTGCACATTCTGCATATTGCTTGCATCAATTGTATTGCTTTACAGAAGAGCATTAGTGTAGCCTCATTGGTATTGATATTTTGACATATAGTGTTTGTCAGCATAACAGCAAGCAATGTATTGTTTGTCTTGTTTCTATTGGCAATCTTGGTAAATGATGTGGGCATAGGCTTCTTACCCTCCAACTTCTTGTGCTGCTTAATTTCAGAGTTTTATGAAAATAGTGCTTCATGGGGCAACGAAGGAAGGCCCAGTCATTTTAGAGCTCTGGTGTAATGTCTTAATGTGCATGTGTTAATGCATATTGCAACTATTACAGAAATATTACATTGTATGAATCAGGTCTATCTGAATTTTTTATGCATGGTTTGGGTATTATTGTGATATTAATTCCATTGTTTAATTGTTTAATTGTTTAATCTATTAAAGGGTAAAAACATCATTACGTGAGGTTGCTGAAGTACTCCATTAAAAAGCAGCTTTATTACAGTTTGGACTTGATTGCATGTGAATTGGAAGTCTTATCTTGGCTTAGGGTTTACCATCAAGTTGCCAGGGCAACAAGTTATGTGCCGGTAGGGAAGCAGTTTCAACCTCAGGATATCTGCACCCACATCTATGCAGACGTCTTATGACTCTTTGGAGAGAGCAGGGTGATTTGACACGTCAATGAAGAAGGAGAGAAATCCTGCCTCACTGCTTCCCTTTATATTCCCTACAACAATGTGTGCTGTACCCTACTGCTCCAAACCCGTTATCCACATTATAGTGCTAGCGTCTACCAGGAAATGTTAGAAATGTTAACCCACTACATGCTGCCCTTCCATGGATACGTTTTGTGAATGAATGTGGCATTTGTGGGTGTTTTTTCTTTCCTTGTGCAAAATCCAAAAATGCATTTGATCACAATTTCAATCAATTCAAACTTGTTGAGGAAACAAAACCTGTACTGGTCACCCTAGATGCTCTTAGTGTCTCTCATTCTGTCTCTCATTCTGTCTCTTAGTGTCTCTCATTCTGTCTCTCATTCTGTCTCTTAGTGTCTCTCATTCTGTCTCTCATTCTGTCTCTTAGTGTCTCTCATTCTCTCATTCTGTCTCTCATTCTGTCTCTTAGTGTCTCTCATTCTGTCTCTCATTCTGTCTCTCATTCTGTCTCTTAGTGTCTCTCATTCTGTCTCTCATTCTGTCTCTTAGTGTCTCTCATTCTGTGTCTCATTCTGTCTCTTAGTGTCTCTCATTCTGTCTCTCATTCTGTCTCTGCATATATGTGTCCCCAGTTGCATTTTCTGGCCTGGGCTTCACCTCCTTCTACCTGGCGGGGAAGCTGCAGTGCTTCACGGATGTGGGTCGTGGGCGCAGCTGGCGCCTCTGTGCCATGGTGCTGCCCATCTACAGTGCCGTGATGATCGCACTGTCCCGCACCTGTGACTACAAACACCACTGGCAAGGTAACTCACCGACACCGCTGTCTGCAATATACAGACTATTTGCCTCAATCTTTACCGAGCTTATGCTGTTTTTTACAACATGTCTACAATATGCCTTAACACACAGTTTTGTCATTCATTTGTGGATGTTCCACCTGGGTTGAGGTGATTTCTGTCACAAAGATGAGGCACATCGAAGGCAGACATTTTCCCTAGGTCTATAATTATCATAACATCTTAAATGTCCCTCTGTCATTGTGACTCGTGTCCTAAGTGAACTGAAATGATCACAGTTCTTTCTATTCACATCTTCACACCGGACACAGACCTAATCTACTTTACTAAGAGCTTTTCATAACAGCATCTGTTCTCCCACCACGGCCTCCATGCACATCATTGGTTCATTAGTAAATATTTATACCTATAGCAGTCTTCTTGCAGGGCATTGCAGGAGATCATCCTTGGGCATCAGCCAAGTGAAAAATTGGGGGCATGTTGGATACGCGTGCCCAGGATATCAGTGAGCACCAGTCAGCCGGAGCGGAGCTCTCACAGACAGCTGTCTGTACAACAGTGTTTGGCTGTCAATTATCACATTGATCAGCATGGTTAGATGAGTCTGATAAGTGTGTGGTGTCAGTGTTTGTGTTCATTCAGGAAAAAAAGCTGCCAGATCAACATTAAATACCAGACATTCTCATGGGGGAGGAGGCAGGAGTGCAGAAGAAATATCAACAGAAATAACTGTAAATAACTCAATAACTGTGAGCTCATTTTTAGCCATGCACACTTAGGGAAAGAGCCTTACTACCAAGCAAAAGATGCAACACATCACCATGCTATACTGGATACCCTCTAGGCTTTCTGTCACAATGGTTGCAATGGTAACCTCCCAGCCTTGGTTGCCTGGTGGTCTTGTGCTTCTTTCTGTGCTGTGCCTTGGCTGTAGGTAAATACAGGCCGGGGGCCTCCATTAGCCTGCTCAGTGAACCATGCTAACAGAGTAAGAGCAGACCTTCAGTTCACTTGCCCGCCCTAACTTCCACCTGTCAATGTGCTATCAGTCACTGTCATTGGTCTTCTTCGCCACTCTCAGTGTTGTGTACAGAGTTTTATCTTGGCCCAGCCTCTGTCTTCATAATTATCGTCTTTTAATTAGCAAATGTCAAAAGGGACCATTTCTAATCAGTCTACAGATAAGAGACTGTGTGGAAAGGCATGTGGCGTGATTCATAAGGGATAGTGTTCCAGAGTAGAAGAGAATAATGCATGTCAAAGCTGTCATATGCCACAGCATGAAGCGGAGTGACCACTATACCTCGAAGCAACGATTCATTTACATTTCAGAAGGAATTGATAGTTGGAAGTGACATACTCACCACAGTGGAATTAAAATGTGTTGTAGATATGTTCTACTTTGGAACAAGAACAGCTGCAAATGAAATCTCCCTGTGAGCTCTGATGGTTATATGTTCATAATAAACAGATGATTGACACGTGTGTCATGTCTTCCATAGATGCCTTTGTGGGAGGAGTAATCGGCCTGATCTTTGCCTACATCTGCTATCGGCAGCACTACCCCCCTTTCCTCCACATAGACTGCCACCTGCCTTATGCCACCCTGGCTACTGCCCACCCGGTGCCCGCTGCCCAGGAGGATGCGCAGCCCACTGACAACGCCACCAGTCTGCCTCTGGAGGGCCTCACCGAGGGGCCCGTATGACCGCCTGGAGCCTCCAGTCCTGCCCAGGCCAATGTCAACCTGTAGCGCCCACCTCTGCAGCGTGACCATGCAGACAAACTGACTTGCTCTTCAACATTCCAGTGAATAGTACCCTCCACTTCTTTCCTGTGTTCTTTATCCTAACCCTGCACCCCTTTTTTTCTTCTTTTCTCCTTGTTGGTGTCTGAATCAGCAGTCTCTCTGAGCTATATTTAGATGTTTTTGTGTGTATCGGTGGAGAATATGGGACAACTTTCTGGAGAGGCGAGGCAGAAAACAGTTTAGACAAAATATGATTAAGAAGCCACTTCAGAAATGTTTGTGAAATGTTATTTTACTGCACTCATTAATTCTTTATATCCATTTTTTTCACTGGTGCTGATACCATTTTTATTGACACGTAATGTCATGGTTGATTGGGAAAATGTTATTAACTCATGCAATATCGTCTTTACGATTCTCCCAGTAATTCTGGTTGTTGACTGTGGATAAAAATCAAGTCAAGCCTGTAACACATTTCTTTTTCATTTCAGCCACAATAGATATTGGTCTCTGCAGTAATGGTGTGCAAATGTCTGGTCTGATGTTTTTTCTCCTTTTGAAAAAGCTTTTTTCTGATAACCATCTCAGCCACTGGGGACAGCCATCACATTGTTCCATTCTCTTGGTGGTGCTACACGTTGTCTGTGGCAACATAATGATAAATATAGATCAGATGCATTTTGTCTGCAGTGCATTGGACCGTGTCCTGGAGATCGCCTCTTATGTTTCTCACTTCTTTTTATATTTGATGCATCCGCTTGTTCTTACTCCCACTCTCCTCCCTTACATCCTGCCAGTGGAACTACTATCATCCCTATCCTTATGCACTTTTCTCCCCACCTAACACCATCATTTACCTTCTGTTTTATGTTCCTCCCTTCATCTTTCTTACTGTTACTCTCAACCAATATGCTCCAAATGTTTTACGTTTGACACTGACATTTTAGGTCTCAAATTTAAATGCAGATTAACGTTAAATGGGGCCAATCAATAATAAGCCAGGGCAGCCAGCGTAGAGGGCAGAGAAAGGCACAGACCCCAATAAGATCGGCAATGAATTCTAATAAATCTGAGGTGGGCCAGAATGGCATTAGTGCAATGTAAAAAAAAGTGAAATGTTGCAGTCCAAAGATCATTTGAACATGTAGATGTTTAGAGATGATTTGTTATTCTAAAAGAGCACCTGAAGAAAACAACTTCAATACAAGTCTCTCAAACTTGATACAAAAATCCTAGTCTTTTTTGATGAAGCACAGGAAAAGTCCTTTGGATTTGACAAAGTCTTGAACATAACTCTACTCTGCCTCCAGTAATGGAAATGAACCCCTTCATGTGAAAGAGGAATGGGCAACGGTGGGGTTTGGGATAGTGAAGGATTGGTGTGCCTTTATTGAAGAGGGTTGATTGTTTACTCTCAGTCCCATCCTATAACTGATGACTTTCACTTACAATTTAATTATTGTCTGACAAATGAGTAAATGCCAAGGTATGGATACTTTTTTGTATAATACGGAGGCCATTAAAGTGATGCAGATATTGTAATTGGACCTGGGCTGATTAGATCTGACATGCTGGGGTGGAATAACCTGCACTATTTGACAGATGTTAGAGAAGGTCTTGAGAGCTCGACTTGGTTCCCTTGGTGATGGAAATACCTTAACGCAGGAGCAGATCCTTTAGGTAACACAAATAGCATAGCGTGAGGGCCATGGATGCTTGAGCAGATATTCTGTACTGTCAAGAGTGCCCTGTACCTATGCACCATAAGGTTGTATAACATTTGAGAGTATTTTTAGATATAGTTGAATGCACTTATATCGTATGTATTGCACAGTAGCAGGAAGTATCTTCTCCTAGAGAGAGTGGAAAGAGAGCGTGAGTGGGTACACTTGAGGGGGAGAAGGAGGGAGGGAGGGAGGGAGAGTGGGTTCGAGAGAGCATTCTGCTTTAAACATTAAATGGAGGGAACATCCGCTGTTCAGCCTTGTCCTCTTTGATGGATGTGAGTGTCATGGCTAGGGTAACTGTAGTCTAAAGGTCCAAAGACGCCGTCATGTTTCTGTAGTTAGTTTGGATCTCTGGTTCTGGCCCATTCCCTCTTCTATGTATTCTTTCCTGCCCAGTATGGTTTGGCACCTCCAGGTACTCCAGCATTGCTTTCAAAGTGTATTCCAATTCCTATTAAGTTGCATTTTCATCATCCAGATTTTTATTATATACATGCTATTTATATTCAGGAGTAACTATAAAACAAATACATGTATCGGATGTGGTTTGTTTCTGTTGATTGTTGATCAGTGTGATATGTATGATATCTATGCTTTTTTTGGTTTCTTTTCAGAGAATTATCTGTCTCACTCTTTCATGTAATAGTAGATTACTTTCAAAACAAAAGCAACCAAATAAATGCCTCAGCTCTTCTTGGATCAGAATAATGATAGCATTAGATAAGCATCATCGGACATGGCATGCCAATTTCCATTTGTGAAAAGAAGCCATTTTATATGGACTAGCATGTCTGGCCTTGAGAGTATTTTCAATCGTGATTTGTTGTTTATACTGTCTATGTACAAAGTATGATGTTTAAACGCATGAGCATAGCCTATCAGTGGAGATAATGGGTGCTTAAGGGGGTATATACTGTATAATGAAAAGGACATTTGCACTTGATATGTTGAAGCTGCTAGGGGATAAGAGAGTTTCAACCACAGACATGAAAATTGATGGGAATATATTTGACATTCTGATGTGACTTTTAATGCTCCACTACCATAAATACAAACTCCCGATGGCGTACCCAAGACTGTAAAAGTGGTTTGTGCATTGAATGAAAGCGTGCTTTCCCACGATATGTGACCTTAATCCTCACAAATCAAGAAGTTCCTTGGGATTTAGATCTGGAAAGCAACCTAATGTGTTATTCTGTGTTCACAGTAAAGGTGTGTGTTGTGTCGTTAAGCATTAAGCTGCAGTTAAATGTGGGACGTTTCCAATAAACATGATGTACGCTACAGAGTTTCATCTTTTATTTGGGCTGAGGGAGGTTATGAGGAGGCTCAATTGTAGTGTGTATGTGGCAAGGACATGTCTCTGTGGACTACATATGTTCTCTTTGTGCAACATTTACATATAAGATATTTCCTTGTGACTAGTGTTCTGTGTATTCAAAATAATTGGTAATATGTGATACCTAGTTTGAGTTTTCAGACTCCCAAGGTTGAGAGTGGTTATTTAGAGGGATCCTGTCTCCTTAGAAGCCGGCAAATCATATTTTCACCTTACAATTTTCACAAAACCTTTGACCCCTGTCTCTGTTAACTTCCACACACCTACACAAATTTGGCAACTGCACCGTAACTACCATGGTAACCCCATCGGCTCTTGAGTGCTAAAGTGGAGTCTTTCGCAACAGCCCTAGTTTTAATCATTTTAATAGATCATAGTTTCTTTCTCTGTTTGAAATACTTCATAAGAGTTGGTTATCTGCAGAAGATTACATGTCATTTATGGTCAGTGAGGCGTTCCATCATGACAGGAAGAACAGAGAGTGTATGAGGACATCAATTCATGTCTGACTTTGATTTATAGTAGTGTTGAGATTGTGGGTGTGGGTCTTCCATGTAAATATTTTGGCACTTGAAATTTCACATCAGTCCATTCTAAGAATTCAACTTTGTGATAGCAATAATGCATTTGTGTCCTTTCCTTTTTTGTGTCTTTCCTTTTTTGGGTTTCATAACTGATATAAGACTGCAACTAAATAGAATTTAGTCCAAACATTTCCCAAGTTGTAACTAATTTACAAATGTTGTGGCAACTAGTTTTGATAGTGGCTGTTGCTAAGCAGGGAATTAGCCCATGGAGAGGTTCGGCTATGATTTATTTCAGCTCCACAACTGAAGTCATTGGTTCACACAGGCTGGAGTAGACAAAGGTTTTTTTATTCTCTGAAAAGTGGTACACATGTGCACTAATTTTTAGAGTAGACTCTGGATTATTTTGGCATGGTCAACTTCATAAAGGCTACAGAATAGTTTTAGCTTTGTCAGCTATTGCTAGTATATCATATTGCCCAAAGTCAAAGTCAAAGTGTTTATTGTCGCGGACACCAAATTTCTTCAGCGCAGCAAAATTCTTAAGACTTGGCAGCCAACATCTACGCAGTAGACGGCATACAGATAACAAAATAACATATACCAAAAATAACATATAACACTATAACATATAACATGTAACAAGTAACAACAGTTTGAAATACAAGAAGGGCTAGCAGCAGTTTCCAGGGTGGGGATAAAAAATATGTGCATATATATACGTAGCAAGTGTATTTGTATGAGTGGGGGAGCAGAAAGTACAAGGTGATGGCGACTGTTCAGTGTTGCTGATTCAGAATTCTTACAGCCTGGGGGTAAAAACTGTTTGTTAGTCTGGTAGTCCGTGCTCGGATGCTCCGGTAACGTCTACCAGACGGTAGCAGTGTGAGTAGTCCATAGCCTGGGTGGCTGTGGTCCTTAACAATGTTCCGTGCTTTTCTCAGGCATGTAGTGTTGTAGATGCCTTGCACGGAAGGGAGATGGCCGCCGATGATACGCTCCGCTGTCTTCACCACCCTCTACAGGGCCTTGCGATCGGCAGCGGAGCAGCTACCATAACAGGCAGTGATGCAGCCTGAGAGGATGCTCTCGATGGTGCATCTATAAAAGTTTTTCAGTGTTTTAGCAGACATGCCAAACTTCTTGAGTCTCCTCAAGAAGTATAGCCGCTTTGGTAGTGTCGTCTGCAAACTTCAGGAAGATGTTAGAACTGTGTGTTGCCACACAGTCCTGCGTGTACAGGGAGTACAGGAGGGGACTGAGTACGCAGCCCTGGGGGGCCCCGGTACTCAGGGTCAGTGAGGAGGAGGTGTGCTTGCCCATTCTCACCACCTGGGGTCTGCTCGTCAGGAAGTCCAGGATCCAGTTGCATAGGGGTGTTTTAAGACCCAGGCTCCTGAGCTTAGGGACGAGCTTGGCAGGCACAATAATACCCTTTTCCAGGTGGGAGAGAGTGGTGTGCGTTGCAAGGGTGATGGCATCATCTGTTGATCTGTTTGGGCGGTATGCAAACTGAAAGGGGTCCAGGGTGTTCGGAAGGGTAGAGCAGATGTGGGTTCTGACCAGCCGCTCAAAGCACTTCATGATGGTGGAGGTCAGTGCTACAGGGCGGTAGTCATTTAAGCAGGTGATGGATGGTTTCTTAGGTATGGGGATGATGGTTGCCTGCTTGAAGCAGGTGGGGACTTCACAGATGTAGTGAGAGGATTAATATGGAGGTGAATACCTCCGCTAGCTGGTCGGCGCACCCCCTGAGGACGCGGCCTGGAACTCCATCGGGCCCGGATGACTTCCGAGGATTCACCCTTTGGAGCTCTCGCCTCACGTCAGCCACAGTCAGGGACAGAGTGCAGTCGTCTCGGTCCTCGGCCAGTTGCGCGGAAGGAAGGGTGTTGATTGCCTCAAACCTTGCGTAGAAGGTGTTGAGGTCATCAGGTAGAGAGGCGGCAGGCTGATCATCACTGCTATTTCTCCCTTTATAGCCTGTGATGTGTCTCAGGCCACCCCACATGCGTCGGGGGTCAGAGCTGAGGTAGGTGGACTCCAGCTTGTCCCTGTATTCTCTTTTTCCATCTCTGATAGCCGTCCGTAGGTCACATCTGGACTTCCCCAAAGCCTCCGGGTCACCAGAGTTATAGGCAGAGGACCGTACTCTTAGCTTAGCACGGACATTACCATTTACCCAGGGCTTTTGGTTTGGTGCAGCCAGCTTTATCGGACACAGCTACTAATTTCTACACGCAAACTGTTTTTAACTATCTCTTAATCATCATTACAGTTAATCCTCTTTTATGGCCATAGAAAATAATCATAACAAGGTGTGCTTTGAGAGAGAGAGAGAGAGAGGGAGAGAGACAGGGAGAGAGAGAGGGAGAAAGAGAGAGACGGAGAGAGAGGGAGACGGAGAGAGAGGGAGACGGAGAGAGAGACAGAGAGGGAGAGAGAGAGAGAGAGGGAGAGAGACCATGGGTAGTGGGGACTTACCTGTGACTAACCCCTATCTCATCCATAAGCATGATATAGGCCACTGACTTCCAAAAGAAAAAGTGTCACTCCAAAGTTATAGAAGTTTAGTAACCAAACTATATGAAACTGATGAATGCCAAGTGGGATTTTTCTTTTTACATTATCTCAGCACCTCCGAAAATAGGTTTTTGTGTGTTCACGGTTCATTTCACCAAACATTATAATAATGACATTCTTACAGCTCTTGGATTGGACTAGTGTTGCAGAGTATGTCCGAAGTGGTTGAGTTCTTCCTAGATCTCGATTAGGTGCATTGCACACAATGAGTGGAGAACTCCTTTTGAACATTGACTGATTCATATTTTAATACCAGAGTGTGTGTTGTCTGCCTAAGTGAGCCAGAATGCCAATGGGTCATCGCTGTAAGAGAATCGCTGCTCTGCCCCTTGTTAGATTATATTTATTGCTCATCCCACAGGTGGTAGGAGAGTCAAACCTTTCGTTTCTAAGGCGAGGTGTTAGCAGCCATGTAATTGCATAAGTTATGGTATGCAACAACCGACTCGCCGTGGCTCAAACATATTGACATTTTCTTGCCGAAATGCACCTCTAGTTCTTTCTGACGGTCGAAGTCTGTCATTCATTGTGTGGGGCGCTCTGTCCCCTGAGGCATGACGATTAGAGTGAACGCAGACTGTTGCTGTGACGATGACCTATCCATTACTCTTCATTAAGGGCAGGACAGAGACTGATGGCTTTGATTAGATGCTACAAACCTCCTATAGGTTATGACGAGAGGGGGGGGGGGGGGGGGGGGGGGGGGGGGGGGGGGGGGGATCTGTGTTGCCATAACCACAACTGGAGTTATGTAGGACTGTCATATGCTCAGCAAGGTCTTACGCATCTCAATGCAGTATGTCAGTGCAGCAGTGGGCTAAAAATAACACTGATTTTGCTTGCCCGTTATTATCCAGGTTTTTTTTTCAAAGTGTCGAGATAACATAAAAGTTGAAATGGAACATGAGCAAGATAGCATCCGACTCCATGCAAGCAATAGGCCAGCTCTAGTCCAGGGTCAGTGGCAATCTGGGAAGAGGAGGAGGAAAACTGATAAGTGTGAAAACTACAAAACTAAACGAAAGCAGCCTGTTATCTGTGCTGCCAAAAATGTGAGTCACGTTCCTCAGCGCTCCTGCAAGGATTGAGACGAGTGTCCTTCAAACTGTCGCCTCCTTCAGGGGAGAGGAGCACTGTAAGCAGGGCCAGACTGTGACTGACAGGGAGGTGTATGTGTTGTTAAGCATCCCTGTCCCCTGAGAGTACCCTTCATGCTGGCCTGGGAGCATGAGGAAAACTATCTGAGATCGCTCCTGCCTGCTGTTCCCGTACAGCTCACCGCTGCAGGTCTCAGTGTACGGCCTGCATCAGAACTAGTCACGAGTCCTTGAAATGAACAGCAGCTATTGTTAAATGAATAATGTGGGTTCTCTGTTGATAGTCATCACAACATTAAAGTAAGTTCAGATTGGCCACCTGGGTATGCTGATGTTTCAGTAACATGACACAATCCCCAGGCAATTTGCACTAAGATAAACATTTCTCTATTGATCTCACATAGAACAGTGGCTAAGATCACGCATTTCAACTTTCTCTTTCATTTCTTTTTTTCTTTCCTGAAGCTGTTCGAGATCGCTGAATAAAAAATAAGCCGCGGGTAACTGGAAAATATTACAGTCATCAGAATGTTTCATTATTTATTTATTGCCTTGTAAATATTATATGATTCAGAGAGAAATTCGGGATTTTGATGCTTCTCTGCAAGATGGTGGACTTGGACAGTGACTGCTCCTTAAAAACATCCTTCAAGTTTAAAAGTAAGATGTGTCAAGTGAGTTAATTTTTTTGTGTCTCAGAAATGGAACAAAATGATGAAATAATTATTTTAACTACATTATATTTTTTTATTTTTAAGCACTTGTCATCTACTTGTAGGCATTTGTCATCTACAATGGTGCAATTATACCAAAAAATATATAACAAAGAATTCAGTTGGCATCACATGGCAATGTTCCATTGTAAATGACCCTCATATTTTCACCAAAAATGCAAAGTTTCCAGTACATCCCTCTTTCCTCAAGATTAGACACATAAAACACTCAAAGACTGAGTCAGGTTGGCTGGCTGCCCTGACAATCTCTTTACATATCCAAGGAGACCTGCTGTCACAGCAGTACCTGTACGTTACAAACTCTGTGTTGGTCTAACTTTGCTCGAATAGAAAAAAACATAGTTTTAGCTAACAGATAGCAGATTTGCCTAGTAAACATCAACAGCAACACAACTGGCACTGATAAAAGCTATCTATCTTGCTAAGTGATGATCAAACTGATCAAAAACATTTTGTCCAGAATAAAGTCCAGCTGAAATTGTACCACCTTCTATTTGTGATGGACAATCTCAGTGCTGCTATTTGCACCTAAACCTGTCAGCGTGCAGCGTGACCAGGCGCAGATGTAGGGAAAGCTCCTAATGCTGCACTTATGTGCCCCTACACGGACAGGATGAAAGTACTAAATAAGGCTGCCAATGAAAAAGGAGGTCACTCTTGAGCATGAGCACAAAGGCTCCCTGTACAGCCACTCTGCACTGTTTGTTAAGGTCCAATCCATCACCCTTGTTTTTCACTGCCACTTTGTGTGAGCTCTGCTTTTAGGGCTTACTGTACCACATAGTGTTGTCTGACATGGGAATGCGGCTTTCCAGAACAGGTTGGTGTTTTCAGAGGTGATCTAAAGATAGAGATGCTTCTTGAAGTCTGAAATTCTATCAATATGCTTTATATCCCTTCAATGTATTCACTTCATCATCAAACATAACAGAGTTTTACTACCAAATGCTTTGATAATAATTTAATAATTTTTTATCTGTGGGTAAACTGTGCAGATCAATTATCTGTCAACAATAGGTCAGGTTGATATAACCCACTAATGGGTTCAACGATTTGTGAAGTAAGGCGTCTCATCTCTCCGAGGTTTGACTGATGAGAGGTTTCTGGTCTAAGCAGCCACGTCAGTTTCATTCTCCAAATACTGATTGATCTTCCATGCAAGCCTGGGCAGATGAAATGGATATGAATCAAGCAGAAACAGAGGGATTTTTGAAGTGATTAGCTGTGACAAGAGCCAAGAGTAAGAAGAAAGATTTGATGGCGGTTGGATAATTGATGCTTTCTGAGATTGAAAAGCTTGGAAGTGGGCATGCTCTTTGAAATCTCTGACCTGAAAAAAAAAAGTACATTTCATAAGAATTTCTATTCATTTAAAAAAATTAGCATGTAAATTAGGATGATGAAAAGCTGAATTTGAAATCTTCTCTGACACTTTCCATTGTTGATGAGATACATTTTAGACGCGACCGGCAACTTGGTGAAAAAGGGGCCTCGGTATGAGAGAGTGGAGAGTGAGCACAATATCATGTAAATGAAAAAGATCAAAGGTAAGAATAATTATTCAATCTATAAAAAAATGCTCACTGTTAAGTTGAATATACATTTGTAAAAATGTGGCCAGCTAGGACATAAGATCAGGGCATAATACCACACAAAAAAGGAAACCAGACTCAGTTCTGGTGGAATGAAGGGTATCAGAGTTCAAGACAAAATGTTTCTTTTTTTTGTGTGTGTGAATCATTGTAATCATCTCCTCAGAAACTACAAGATGCAACCATGGCCAAATGCAGCAATCAGACCTCCAAGTGGTTGCAGGCCTTCAGCCTCCACATCACTGACATGTTCCCTGTATCTCTCACAGGACTATTCTTAGTCTGATATGACCTATTCATGTTCCCTATATCTCTCACAGGACTATTCTTAGTCTGATATGACCTACTCTCAGCCTTACACAACAGCAGCCTCCGCAAACTCCTGTTCATTGAGAAAATCACAGAAACAGTACAGAGATGTAGGTACAACTAGAACTCCAAAGATGAATTCATCCATTGTGTAATTTAATCAGCAACTCTTACTGTGTAATGTCATCCATTATGTCGCACCTCTCCTCCAATCAGTTCCTGTATCACTGATACTCTAACAATCTAATATCACCTGAATTACACCTCCGTACTGACCGAAACTAAAACCCAAGTCTCCGTTGTTCTTTCTCTTGCTCTCTTTTGCTCTTAAACCACTCTACCTGCCAGCTCTCTCCATGTCTGGAGTACTGACTCCCACACCGAACTCTTTCTTTATGGCAACACGAGAGCCTGCCTAAGATTTCTCATTAGCTCAGAACTGAATACAGCTAACCGAGTAAATAAGCTTACAAGTTGCCAACTTCTACAAAGAGAAGAGAGGAGTGACCAGTTTCCTTCAAGAGGAGCACAACACAGCACTGACTGCAACCAGCTTTGGACCAGCAAACTCTTCCCAGCCTGGTTCATCAACGACCGACAGACTAGCCAGCTAATAAGCAGCACATCAAGGAACCCCTTCCCTTTCATGAAATGGTAATTTGGCATACATAGCTAGCATAGCATAATCATTGCATGGCTAAGCATTGGACTGCTTATCTTTAGTAAAAGTGAATTTATTGATTTGGTTTGTTTATTGAACTTTATTGTTTTCCTGGTTAGGCATTAGGGAGTTGGTTTCACCACACCGCTAAAGTAATGTTAGTTGTGCTCTACATAGACACAAAGGTGACTCAAAGTATGAGGAACATACAACGGCAGAAAACAGAAACACATCCATTCTTCCTGACACGTATATAGCATTATCTGCAAAATGATAAGGAATTTTTACAGATGTTTACACCACTAAAGCCTGTACAAAAATTAAATATATTTCTGCTGTAAAAACATTGCATATACATTCATATCTGAAATTCCACACAGTCCTGTGTGTGTGCCATGTTTGATCAATGGAAGATATTTCACTTTAGCAATCGAGCCAGATAATGTGAGCGAGCACTCCAAAATGGACCACTCCATGGGTGGAGAGCCAAGTTTGATTCTGGATTATACTGTAAATTCTGCTGATTTTGCAGTGTGAAGGAAAGTGTCAGGGCTCATCTTCATTTTCTAGGAGCTGATGTGACTGGACATTCATGTCTGAGTAAAATAAAAACACACTATCTTGATAGAAGCCCCCTTCTGCAGCAGCAACAGCAGCAGCAGCAGCAGCAGCAGCAGCAGCAGCAGCAGCCCCCAGGTACAGTAAAATACTCATATATTTATGTGCACTATACATTCTACCTCTATCAGAGTGATACAGTACATGTTGAAAAAATACACATTGTTGAAAACAAGTTGAACTACCAAAAAGAAAAGTATATGAACTATTCTTTTAAGGATAAATGCTGGAGACATTGACATTGTCCTTGATCATTTTAAAATGTTGGCAAGAAAAATCCTGTGATCTCTTAGCAGGTGCATGTTTGGTAGTGACAGATCCACCAAAGGCAATGACAAACCTAGAAAGTCCTAGACATTTAAATTGTTTCTGTCTTCTGTCATGCATTGAGATATTTTTTGAGACCGTATAAGGACATCAAAGAGATCCCAGGCAAAGCAGTCCTTTGAAGGGTAAGAAATGTTTGTGTTTACCTGACAGTTTCAAGTAGGTCAGAAGGTTACTCACTTTCCACACTGTTTTCATTTACACTTTTACAACTCCATGTATGTGACAAAAAAGCATGTCATTTTAAGTCTAGAGTATTTCCTGAGTGTTGTTTTCACTGTAATTAAAGTCATTACAAATACAGATGAGGTATTCAACGAGTCGTGAATCAGAGGCATTGTTTCTCTAATTATTCTTCATTATATTCTATCACAATTATTCTGTCATTATTCACTATTCTTATATATCTTGTATTCACGTCTTATAATTATAATTAGGCTCAAACAGGAAAGTTCGGTTAAGTCTGTGTCTAGCTGATAGGGGTAGTGGCATTGGTTTTCCTAAAGTTTCAGACACCGGCAAGGTCAGAATAACACTGTTATTCTGTATTTTTTTTGCCTTCTGTGTGGACATTGTGGCAGTTTCTGTATGAGAGTAGTCGTCTCATACATATTCATGTAAGTGTAACCTGCATTGTGCAGACAAGCACAGTACCGCACCAGACTCGCAACCTCGGGCACGGGAGGCAGGCGTGCTAGCAAGGAGGCTAAAATCCATGGGTGCTAGTGTCTACTCTATCGCCAGCACGTGAGGTTCACTCACTGCACAGCATTGTACTCGCTGGCTACCCTATCACATAGGGTTGAGACTAATGATTGACACCCCTTCCTGTCAGCCTGGTAGGATACTTAAACTTGGTCTGTTTCCATGTCTAATTAGAGACCTTTACGTATGTGAACCTTTATGTGAAACCTTCCTCTCTCCCTTGATGTGCATAAAACCTTATTCCTAACTGAGCACTGCCTCTTGACGAGTCTCCATTTATATATGCTATTAGAAAATTACCTTCAACAGGAACAGCTTCAACAGGCACATCATGGGAACCATCATGTACTACTACTGTCAAATCTTCAATCGCTCAAAAAAATGGCATTTAAGGTACAGCTTGCATGTTTGCACTAATGCATGCCAAGCATATTACTTTATTGTTTATTTAAATGGTCATTTCAAATGTTGTGAACACACATCATAGTGATGGTACCAAAGGTGCATGCAAACGGCTTTTCTTTCAGTCACTTCAAAGACATTTTAAACACAATATATTTACGTCATTGAACTATAATGTAACCCCTCATCATAAAACAAGCTCGTACCGTCTCTGCAAACAGCAAGAACTGGGTTATGATTTATTTACAGGGTTCTGTTCATTTGCATTCCTACCTCATGGAGTTCTGCTCCGCTCCTGGACACAGTTTCTCTTGAGTGGAGAAAAGTAATTACTCGCTGTCAGGACAAATGTCCTCTTGGCACTTCAGGAAAAGAGTGTGTTGTTTTCTCCCTGACAGAAAGACTGATAATGGGAAAAAGTACATTATGGTGTTGTGATAGCAATGGTGTTGTGATAGCGGAAAGCCAGCTGCTTATCCTTTACTGTAAGCATGCCCTTAGTGGACGCGGGGGCAGTCAGTGTAGAAACACAGACAAAAGTGTTAGACACAGGAGCAGATATATCTGATAAATGAAATAGTATATGCATCACTATGCCGTCAGCAGGCAGCAGATCCAGGAGCTTGAGTGTTACAAACGAGCATTTTTATCATTATGTGGGGAGTGCTAATCCTGTCCTAGCACACCAAATATATATGTATAGAATCCATCCAACTTGACCAAATCCATCTGTATAGAATTGTGTGCAACCAACACAGTTTCTGAGATACGCTATGAGTTGTGTCTGCAGATGGCTTGAGAGATAGCCATAGCTCTCCCTGGTCTTATCATGTTTTTTTTTGTCTGGGTGTCAATGAAAATAGAGGCAAAAGGAAGATGAGGTAGAGGAGAAAGAGAGTTAGATATGGTAGGAATGACAGAAAGAGAGAGAGCAGAAAATGCCCTTTCGGGAGGATAAATATCACATTGTGAACAGTCCAATCGAAGCCCATCAGATTAATCTGACATCTACGATTCGAGGGAGCCTCTGTCCATGACTAAACTGTCAGATCAGTTAATACCCTTTAGAGTCATGTTCACCTGGTATCTCTTCTTATTTTCAGTCTAAATTCCATATGCAGTTTCTCACATAAATAGATATACAACATGCATTCTCATTTTGTGTAAATATACTATTCACATCATCATTCACCAATGTGACAGGTCCTGTATCATGTAACTGTAGCTTTTTGACATCTGTCCATGGGTAGGAGTTTCTCTGCAGATACATGTTATGACCTCTGTGGTGGAACATCTATGATGGTACATATCTTCAGCCACTGGTGCTATAAAACTAATTATGTATACATCTTCTTTTCTGTCTTTCTTTCATGACCTCTGACCAACTGTCACATAATCTGCAGCTGATTCTGTTCATAATTGTTTTCCTCTCAAAAGATGTTCGTCCCATGAACAGGTCATGTCTGTACGATTGTTCTATACAGGTGGCATACTTGTACATTGAACATCAAAACGGAATATTGAATCTGGAAATCTGCTCTTTCCTATGCTATATCCTCCCTCTTACGGTCATGATTGACAAGGCCATGCATGTATTATAAGTGCTGTTACAGTTGAGAGTACTACCTAGAAATCTAGAGTTATGCACACAGAAATGTTGTTTTACCTCTATGTATAAAGGAACTTGATAAAAGTCATCATGTATATGCAATCATTCTGTGATATGCGTTGCCTCAGTACAAAATATTTTCTCGTGTACTCATAAACTTTTCTAATATAGTGGTAGAATACATATGTGAGTCATTTGTAAGTGAGTCCTATTCCTCCTGAAAGCAATTAGCAGGACACAGTGGAACGTAAATAACCATGACTCATATGGCATTCAGTGTTTCATTGGTTGTTGAGTGTGTAGTCTGTGAACATTTGCACAATAGCAATTGTGTCATCAATTAAAAGTTGGAGCTGGCGGTTAATGACGGGTGAAATTCCACTGGTATAGTAATGTTGTCACAGACAGATGGTGTGAGGTGACAGCCACTCACCTCACCATCCAGCAGATCTGCTGAGAAATCAGAATGGCCTGCAATTAGCAACAAGTTCCCAACTTACCTCCAGTGATAATAATGCCCACACTAATAATGACACTTAAAATTGCTGATGTATGCATCAAACATACAGAAAATAAATGTAAGTATCAGTATAAGTAAACTCATAGATGAAATAACATTTATCTCAATCTATGAAGATTCATGGCATGAAGAAGAGACTATCAGTGCACTGGCAAAGCGAGGCTACATGAATTATCACTGAATTATTTCAGGACTATAATCATGATATAGCCATAGAATAATAAAACACAAGACTGCAATTACTTCCCACTTGACATAAAGCACAAAAACATACACATACACTGAAAGACTGGGGAAAAGTTCACGATGCCGTTAAATTATGAGGTGCATATGCGTCCGTATTTCAGAGTTTTGCATTTCCAAAGATTTTCATGTAATACTTAAACTAAAAGCTTAGTTTTTTTTAATAAATGCGAACACATTCGTCAGTTATAAATCTAAGTCAGCAAATCATTGATTCTTTCCATTATTGTGTGACTCCACCACCAGAACCACCAACTTTCCAAAGGTCAAGTTTTCTTATTTAGACATTCCATGAACAGGAACGAATGACATTGACCCCTGTGTATGATAGTGGTATTACATGTAATAATATGTGAGAGTATGATGTCATATCAGACTTCACTTGAGTGGAAAAGAATGTTTAACGTTTAAAGAAAGTTTCAGTTCAGAGGGTTCAGATTCATCTTTTTTAAGTAAAATTATCCCTTTTGCTGGGACTAAAGCAAATCATTAATTCATGGCTGCTTTTCAGAAGGATTTGTCCCTTCAAGGCAGAATATATATCTGCCCCAGGCCATGAACCATATGAAGTTCTCTTAACGAAGCAGCATTTCTCAAAACGGGGAGGTTATTTATCCTCCTCTACAGAAGGAATATCAGTGATGCAGACATATGGTGCTATCAATAACCGAGAAGGAAAAAGTCACTTAGAAAGTCACAGGTAACACACAGAGGCAACAGGAACAGATGCTAATCAGATTTTATATTCCTTCCCATTTCTCTTCTTCAAATATGGTTGTATGCCTCAGTGATTTTGCTGTGGTTGTGTCGTGTTTCTCTTATGTTGGCCTTGTTCCAGCTTAATGTATGTTGGTTTACTCCAAATCAATGGAGACAAACGTATCTCTTAGTACTAGTCTTTCAAAAGGTTTTATTGTCTTTTTAATGCAAATGAATTGTAATTGGTTCATGAAAACAATATAAAGAATTAATCAGAAGAATTATATACACTAAAAGTGTCAATTAAGCATTGTTAGCAATAGCATACATACTCTTACTCCCTCTCTTCTGTAATTCAGGGTCTATAGTTCCAGAGTAATGGTACAGTTGCATTACTCAAGCAAATCATCATCTGCTGCTTACACCAGAGCACTGGTATCTGGGCCATGCAGCCACTGGACAGATCCAACACAGATGATTTGGTGCTGCGGATTCGCTCCTGGCACATTCTCTCTTGTCAGCTCCCAGTGGAGCGGCAGGCTGCAGATGGACCACGCCAGGAGAGATATGGCCCTGCAACATGGCAAGATCCAGCCCCCTCCCAACAACAGCATGCAGGGAGCTAAGCGAGGCTATTCATAGCATCTCATGAGACTGGTATGGGATGCCTGTGTGGGCCAGACACATGGTGTGCGCTGCCCATGTGTCCCACAGATCTGAGCTTTTTAATTGGGACACTCTAATGATGCCTCCTCAATGCGGATGTGCTATGCAACAGCAACAGCAACAGTGAACCTTTAGCCTGACACCTACTTCCTTGTGTTGCTGCGAGGAAGGTGTAGATGACCCTGTTTGTGAAATGTTATATTTTGTATGTCAAATGTGGTACAAAGGACCTTTAATATTAGATACTAAGACTTTTATTTTGTTAAAACGAAAGACTTTTATTTTGTTAATGTGACCTGTGACCAGGATGTTTAGAGGTGAAAAGGTTGCCCGCTGAAAAGTCACTGTGAGTTAGTACTCTTGACGGTTTAAGGTTCGCTACTCTACTAAAAGAGATGACAAGCTCTTACGGTGTTCACGGTAATATGTTTTATAAAGTTTAATAAACGCAACAGTTTTATAACACCTGTCGTCGAGCCATCATTTGGTAGAGATAGCTACAGAAGGCTATGACTTAACTTCAGCTGCTGCCTCATAAAATTTTGATGAATCCTAACAGTGATTTACAGATGGATCCACGTCCATGAATCTTTAATGAACCTCATTTTGGGCTGTCAAGGAGACAAAACACCTTCCTTATTACAATGTGGTAGAGATTGCACAAAGTCAAAAACACCACACACACACTCACACACACACACACACACACACACACACACACACACACACACACACACACACACACACACACACACACACACGCACACACACAGGGGTATATGCAAATCCACACACATCCTCACACTCACCTACGCATACACACACATCCACACACACACACACACACACACACACACACACACACACACATACACACACACACACACACACACACACACACACACACCTACACATACACACACACACACACACACACACACACACACACACACACACACACACGCACACACACACACACACTCCTACGCATACACATGCACACTCACACATGCACTGTGACTTGTTCCCTCGGCCTAGAACAACATGGTGTGCAAACCTCATTCACTTCTGTTACACCTCATTTGAAAGGGAACTGACTAGGACTCTATCCGTGTGTCATGTCACCACGTGAGGATGTTCTTCTCATTTGGGGAGGCTCTAATCCAACAATTAAATTAGCAATGGATTGAAATCCAATTCATTAGCTGTCAGCATAATGGCACATGATTGAGAGAGTCAGCCAGCCAGAAATGTGTAAGTGCTTTAGTCTTCGAGCAATGGGCGTGACATTAAGGATATATTAATGGGATGGAGAGGGGATGTGCTGTTGTCTCCACTCAAATAAAGTGTCCACTGAGAGTGCACTGTGCCAGGCTGAGTTTGGCCACGGAGGTCACTAAGGGTTCAGAGACGGGAACATCTCATTGTCTCCTGCTCTGCTCAGCTGGGCAAGTTTAATACGCTTCCTCTGAACTCAGGCCAGAAAGGTTCAGTGAGCCCTTGGAGGAGGCGTACATCACTCTGAGCCCCAGCCTGTGCAGGTGTGAGGCTTACAAAACACTACAAGCAAATCGTTCTCTCATCCCTCCTGGTGTCAAGCGAGCAGCGGTTCACTGATAATCTCCTTACTCCGTGGGCAATCCGATTACTCGACGTCTGATATCTTGAATAAACTTCCATCCATGAGATTGTTTATTTGTTCCCTCATCGAAGAGCTGGCACGATGTTCCTTATGTGAGGCTGAGCATCAGCTCAGAGGATTGGGCAAATTATCATTCAGTTGCAGCTGGAGGCGTGATGAATTGCAGCGCATTCTCATCACTTCTCCTTCATGAATATACCATATCCTCTTGACCTTCAGATGCTGCCCACTGTTTTGTGTTTATCGCATGCTGACATGGGTTTGTCATCTGAAGCCTGAATAAAAGCCTTTGTTGAGAGGACAGGCTTGAACAAATAAAGGACTAATCATGACATGCAACCCTGCACAAAACTCAGTACAAAAATATCTCGGTATGTCAGCTTATGATGCTTTACTTGAAAGTGTGTCCTTGGCAGAGAAAATAGTGCTAAAATGGCAACAGCATGTAAGCCCTGCGGGTTTGCTTGTATTTATTAAATAAATCTTTGTCTAATTCCAAGGATAAATATGGGTGACAAGTGAAGAGAAAAACTCTGCACAGTGCTGATGAATAAATAAATACCTTTAAAAACCTGCAAGGTGGTGAATAGAATATTCAACAAGATATATATTTCCTGTGATTGTTTTTTTAAACATGTCTATCTTAAAATATGATATGACTGAATATGATATGACTAACATAACAGCAGAACTCTCTTGATTGTTGGTTACACCCCTACATACTTCATTTGTGACGTATGTGATGAAAAGGTTCTTAAAGCACTTAAAGCAGCAATAAGGAGTTCTGTTCCAAAACTAGCAAACTAACTACCTAAAAGGCATGCAAAAACCAACAGCCCAGTTGACACTGATAAAAGCTTGCCAACACACTAACTGGTGTCTTCTGGCAGTATACCTGGCAATTACATGCTGTAAAAGCTTTTCTTCCAATTTTGCAAGGTGTTCCACCCAGGAAACACAGAACTACATAGTGCATATCCTGGATGGCTAGTGGGAAAGACACAGGTGTTTTATCTGTCCTTCACATGACCATAGGCTATCAAAATGAATTTGAGGATGGTACCAAAACTAGTTGCATATAAAACATATCTCAAAAAGTGTCACATTTTTGCATAGTGTTACTTTAAGTGACATGATGCTATCAAGTCATTATTAAAATGATTATACAGGGGCGGCCTATGGCGTAGGCAACTATAGGTGGTTGCCTAGGGCGCACAATGTCAGATGATGATGATGACATCCGCAGAAGAGATTTATTTCGGAAGTGCGCCCTCTCACGCAGACTAAAGGCTTGTGTCACCATTGTACTCTACTGAGCTATAGCCAATCAGAACAGTCCATTGCTATGCGTAGTCCCTCTGCTGTGTGTGCATGCTACATTTTCTTAAAAATAAATAAATAAATGCATTCTGAAGAATGGTTCGCTAAAGTCTATTAGCAAAGTGACAAGCAATCAAACCTATGATTTGCTGGAGGGATGTAGGCTACATCATGGCTGACACTTTCATAAACAAGTTTCTGTCAAGACAACAATGAGTGGTATGTTATATTAGCCAGTGTCCTAGCTAAACAGATAAATTAGCACACAAGTGTACAGGAATGGGGCATAGACTAACTGGAAATACAACTTCATGCAATACAGTACAATAAACAAGAACTACAACACGCACATATTGTAAGTCTATGACACACATCAGTTTTGACAGGTCGGAATCAGTATCATAAATCTAATGGTGGTGTCTAATCTGGAATCTAATTGTTTTTACAATACCAATAATGTTACCAAATCACTGTTGCACCCGCAAAACTATTTCGCTACCTCAGCTAATTGTGGTGTGTTTAATTTTATGACCATTGACCGACATTCTTTCCCATGGGTGATGTTTGCATAGACTGTGTGCTCGAGAGTGTGTGAAAGATACATTAACCTAGTGACAGAGAAGAAACGTTGCACAAATAGGCTCAACTAAATGGGAGCTTTGTAGAAGGTAAGGTCCATTTCCAGCTGTGAATGCATAATTAACCTGGCAGAGGGTGTCTCTGCCGTGTGGTGTCATCCAGAGGGAGGCTCTGATCTCTTGATTGGAATCGCTTATATTCATGATGGCAACTCCCAATCAGGAACCTGACCTCCTCAGTGGAGATGGGGGTCAAGTGGTGCTGATTTCTCATTCAGTGAATTACTATAATTTGGGTATCACGGGTTTTCATTAGCTCCCAATAAAAGAGAGCAGACATAATAAATCATGGCTTCACTCACTGTGGACCCTTTGGCTGGTTCCCTTGTTGATCCACCACAGTTAAGAGAAGAAGTGCCACTGGATTGAGAAAAGACTTGCTTTCAGAGTTTCAGCACAGTTAAGAGAAGAAGTGCCACTGGATTCAGAAAAGACTTGCTTTCAGAGTTTCACCACAGTTAAGAGAAGAAGTGCCACTGGATTCAGAAAAGACTTGCTTTCAGAGTTTCAGCACACAGACTCACTCATGCATATTCTACTTTGTCGGCTAGTCCTCAAGATTATTTGAATTGTGCTGCAAGCTTTCATTTCAGTTCACCCGAATGTATCCTGCCATCCTGGTAATCCTGTATGCATGACCAAACAGACCATTATGCACGGACCTAGGTGAAAGCACTGGCAGTAATGTCATTTTCAAGAATGAGTTTGAATGACAGCTGTGAGACGTAGTAAATAAGGCACCAGAATTTGATATATTTCCAGTTACAGTGCTGTGAAAAAGTATTTCCTCCCTTCCCGATTTCTTTCTTCTTCTCTATTTTTGCATATTTGTTGCACTTAAAAGCTAATTTTAATATTAGACAAAGATAACCTGAGTAAACACAAAATGCAGTTTTTAAATGATGATTTCATTTATTGAGGGGAAAAAACCTATCCAACTCTACCTGGCCCTATGTGAAAAAGTAAATTAATCAAAACCACTTCAATAGAACCTGTCTGGCAAGGTGAAGTAGCCTTAAAGCAGTACATGACGCCACGATCTAAAGAAATTCAAGAACAGATGAAAAACAAAGTCATTGACATTGATCAGTCTGGAAAGGGTTCCAAAGCCATTTTTGAGGCTTTGGGACTCAAGCGAACCACGGTGAGATTACAGGGACTCTAAACCAGGTTCCAAAGCCATTTTTGAGGCTTTGGGACTCCAGCGAACCACGGTGAGACTACAGGGACTCTAAACCAGGTACAGAGAGAGGGACTCTAAACCAGGTACAGGGAGGGACTCTAAACCAGGTACAGGGAGGGACTCTAAACCAGGGACAGGGACTCTAAACCAGGTACAGGGAGGGACTCTAAACCAGGGACAGGGACTCTAAACCAGGTACAGGGAGAGGGACTCTAAACCAGGGACAGGGACTCTAAACCAGGTACAGGGAGGGACTCTAAACCAGGTACAGGAAGAGGGACTCTAAACCAGGTACAGGGAGGGCCTCTAAACCAGGTACAGGTACAGGGACTCTAAACCAGGTACAGAGAGAGGGACTCTAAACCAGGTACAGGTACAGGGACTCTAAACCAGGTACAGGGAGAGGGAGGGACTCTAAACCAGGTACAGGGACTCTAAACCAGGTACAGGGAGAGGGAGGGACTCTAAACCAGGAACAGGGAGGGACTCTAAACCAGGTACAGGGAGGGACTCTAAACCAGGTACAGGGAGGGACTCTAAACCAGGTACAGGGACTCTAAACCAGGAACAGGGAAGGACTCTAAACCAGGTACAGGGAGGGACTCTAAACCAGGTACAGGGACTCTAAACCAGGTACAGGGAGGGACTCTAAACCAGGTACAGGGAGAGGGACTCTAAACCAGGTACAGGGAGAGGGACTCTAAACCAGGTACAGGGAGAGGGACTCTAAACCAGGGACAGGGACTCTAAACCAGGTACAGGGAGGGACTCTAAACCAGGTACAGGGAGGGACTCTAAACCAGGTACAGGGAGGGACTCTAAACCAGGTACAGGGAGAGGGACTCTAAACCAGGTACAGGGAGGGACTCTAAACCAGGTACAGGGAGGGACTCTAAACCAGGTACAGGGACTCTAAACCAGGGAGAGCTACATGGCAGACAGCCAGAATTGTGCAGGGGTGTTACATTGGGATTCACCAAACCCCTGTGCCTTAAATAGACTCAGAGAACACTGTTTCAATTAATATGGAACGGTTCTATTGTTGAGGCCCCAAGTTCTCTGCCCCACCTCATCAGTCGAACACAGGAAGACAGAGACAGGTTCCTCAGGAAACAATGATAAGACTATTCTCAGAGTTGTGTCTATACAATGGCTTGATCTATGCACAGCCATAAAGACGAGGAGGTTTTTAAATCCTGCATACTCTTCATTTGCATTTAGCAGCACTCACCATTAGCACAGCCACTGTTTATGCTCTGCATTACACACTTAACATCCATCATTTGATCTGGCCTGTTTATCTCTCTCATGCTGATGCTGCAGGGCACATCAGTGCACAGGCATAAACCAAGGCTTTGTGGACCCAGGTCCATTTGGTGGGTGGGGGGTATTTATTCACACTCCTCAAGTTGTTCAGTCTTAAGTGCTATTTCCTGGATTTGTTCAAAATATTATACAAGATAAATGCCTCCATATTTAATTGGCTGTGGTTAATTAGTTTCATGCCCTAGACATCTTCATTTTGCAATCCAAAACCTGGAATGAGTTACACGTATCTATTTGCACTCTCAGTATTCGGGAGTATTCCGTGCAGACAGAATATTCAGGTGAACAGAGAATTTAGAGACGGGTCTGAAGAGATCTCTCAGCAATGTTGGCAATGCTGCCTGTAGTGGTTGACTTGGCAGGTAGGCATCCATCACTATAGGCCTTTATGTGACTATAGTAATTTATGTCATGCTGTCAACATGCACATATAATATCTTTTCAAGAAGTTTCATTGGCTGACTCTCAGTAACGTTCACAGCTAGTGAGAGCTGTATTATTATAATGACTCTGAAAGGGGCACTCCTGTGAGTATGGGTTTGTAATCATTTTCGACAGGATGGTCATAATGCACAACATTGTTCTGCCTGGACCATAGGCCATCACTTGTGCTTTGTCTTCTGTACGGGCGTAATCAATGAACACTGGGCATTATTACAGTAATCCGCCCTTTAATGGTTCTGAATAATCACCTGAGAGCCAGGAGAGGGCCAAAATGGCCACTAATGCACACATTCTGAAGGAGCACCTCTCAACCAATCACAGCCATTATAACACAAATAAAAGGCCCTCACATCATTATAAAGTTGAAAGCTTTTTCGGTGCAATCACACATTTATCTATCAATGTCTTCACAAAATATGGGACATGTGTAATCTGCCTTTCCTGTCACATCTCTTTCCTTCTAAGTGGGCTGCTTTATGTGACCTGAGGTTTCAAAGGGTTCATTTCAGAGAAAACAACGCTTATGAAAAGGCAAGGCAGGGGACAAAGTCGTTACCTCCACAAGTCCATTTAACTCTCAGACAGTAAGTGTTCCGGTGAAGGTTGTTTTGGACGTATGCTAACTCAATCAGGGCACTCTCTGTTGATGCTCACACATCTGCTGCACACCTGCATGTGATTAAAGATCAGATACCACTCAACACTGGGATCAGGGAGCATTGTGATTGGACCATTCAGAGAGCATCTCATTGCTTGCATTTATAAGAAACATCCTCTTTTCTTTTTTTTCCCAAAGCAAACAAATACGCTCTGACTGCTCTATGTGCATGGTGGCATTGCATGGTGGCATTGCATGTCTGAATGCAGTGTGTGTCCTTGTTGTGTGCAAGAATGTGGTAAATATTTCAGTTTAATCCAGTATGCAGCAGTGTCTGCCCTGTGAGTCACAACAGCAGCAATGCTGCCAGGCACTGAGCATGTTTTATTCAAAATACCTTAGATTTGAAGATAACATAGCAGAGACCAGAGGGGGAATCGAGACAGAGAGAGAGACACAGAGAGAGAGAGAGAGAAAAAGAAAGAATGCAATAGAAAGGTGGAATGGAAATTTTAATACCAGAGATGCTTCCTCCAGGCTTGCCGGAATACTTTCAAGTTTGCAATATCTCACTCTTGCTTTTTAATTCCATGCAAATGTCAGTCTGAGATTCTTTTTATTGCTTTCTCACTTTGCATTTTGCCAGACATCAGTTTTTTCTCCTGTGGGGTTAACGTAAATTTCTTTCATTCATTCCCTCTTTTCGAAAATATCTCCAGAAGTATTTGTACTTCTGCCGGGAAACTGGGACATGATGTGGAAAAATGCAGTGCATTGCAAATCACACTTGAATGAAAAATATACAATCTGAAATTTTGAGATAGTGTATACTGCATATTAAATTTGTAAATAAAAAGACCCTTATTTCTGATTATGCCATAATGCCATTACCGTGTAATACCATAATGTAGCTGTGTATATATGTGACGTTTGTGAATTGTCTTTGTCATGTGCTAATATTTCAATGGTAATACCACTCAGATTAACAACTATCACTTTTATCGAGTCTTAATCCATTCGCTGCTTATAATCCTCATAAAACAAAGGTTGTGTGTAAAAGAAAGACAAAATGGCCTCCTCTGTCTCTCTATTAATCCTTTTCCATCTTCAATCTGATGTCATTGCCGAAGGCTAATTCTCCAGGTGGCTTGTGCTAATTTCCCTTGAATACAAAGTTGATATCCAGGTTTTGAAGGGCAGCTTCAGGAAACATGAGGGCACCAGGGTTCTGTTTTAATCTCAGCCAAAGCTATAAACTTTGCAGTCACAATATGTTTTGAAGGGCAGGTTCAATAAAGCCTTTGAGGCCTGGGGTTCATTTTGGGAGCGCATGAGTCTTGCTGGGCAATCACTTTGCCTCTTCTGGCTCCTCTCAAAAGAATCTTTAATAGCTTGGTCAGAGTCTCTTTGGGATCTTTATTGTGATAAGGCTCTGTCCATCTTTCTAGCTCTCTCAATCGCTTTTTCTCACAGGAGCACCAGGGTAGAACTTGAATGTTTCCCTGCTGAAAAGGTGATGGATGACCCAACAGCATTTCAACAGATCCAGCAACACATACAAATGAACCTTCCAGTTGCCCACCGTCTCCTCCTGTTACTCTGGCGGAGCCATGTTGAAGTTCCTACTATAGAGGGGGGCTTTGGAGATCATCCTGTCCCGGGCCTGTGCAAGACACACAGCGGGTCTGTTTCCTGTCAGCAGCTGTCACTGCCTAGATAACTGTGGATTACTAGAGACAAAAAATGAGGGCCCAAGGCTCAAAACAAATGGCAGACACGTCAATCCATTTAGCAGATCCCAAACTACCTTGCCATAAGCAATAAAGGAAGCAATATATACTACGAAACGGGTTAGTAATGAGACATGACTTATTTTGCAGATTAATGTCAAAGAAGCAAACACAAACTCTATTTTGTGTGAAACACGGGGCAATGCATTATATGAATCTTGTTTTGGCCTCTGCATGTTACTCAGTGACTCATAACAAACACACCAGGATTGGGCAGAACATTCAATTCATGGCATAAATGTCAAGGCCATGAATGTAACAATATAATGGCACAGCTGTGTGGTCCATCCACTCTTACCCACTGCAGACGGTCACTTGGTTGTTCTGGTAGAGCATGGAATATATATTTTATTATTAATTTTAGAAAAAAGGGCAATGTATTTCTTCCATTGTTTGTTGCATGCATGCCATGTGATTCCAAGGCGCAATAATCATTTTGGATTCAGGACTGTTTCCCGAAGCCTTCTTAATGCTTCATCATTTGTAAGTTATACCTTAAGCTGTACCTTAACATTTCGAGGTGTTTCCTGAAACATTCTTGGCTAAGTATACCTTCTGTATAAGATACTTTCGTAAGGTTGGTCTAGACCACTCTTAGCTTTATCTTAACACAAATGCTTTGGAAATAATGTGTTAGTGTCTGGACATAGGCCCTGCGATGTAAGACCAATATACGTATGTGTCACATAACATTTTGTAATCTATGAGTAACATCTAGCCTACATCACTCCTTCTTTGGGATTTTTTATTTTATTTTGACTTGCCTAGTATTTCTTGTTGATGTTCTTTCTATTAATGATCACCGGTGCTCCAATCTGAGTCATGCCCATCAAACTCATCTCACGCATACTCAAACCTACATGTATGACAAAAATCGATGCCAGAAACATGGATTCAGCCTGCTAAGGTATAAGTAGGAAAGATCGATGCCAGAAACATGGATTCAGCCTGCTAAGGTATAAGTAGGAAAGATCGATGCCTGAAACATGGATTCAGCCTGCTAAGGTATAAGTAGGAAAGTTTCTTCTCAGGGGAACTCTTGCCAAGTCATTTCAGATACGATGTCTCAAGTTTAGCTTTTTTTTATTCTATGCAATGCCATACTAGGATAAATGCCTGTAGGTTTGGCATATGATGATGCATTGTGTGGACTTCGGTTGCCCGTCAGCTTGTGAAGTTAGGTAATAACTTTGAGACATCCAACCTTTCTTATGTTCTGTGTTATTTTTTACAAATTCAACTTGCACCTGCATCAAGTTGACTATGATGGACAGTTGACCATGATGGATTCATTACAGTAACCAAAATACAGTATTTCCCAAAATTATTTTTAATATATGCCATGTTGCATTCCGTTATTAACACAGGGAGGATAAAACATGTATACCCTAGATGTCTTTTCTCGTATGAGGCAAACCTTGGGGAGAAGGTTTGTTCAGGTGTACCTAGCATACACTTCAGACTTAATTCTAATAATATGTTCTCCACACTGAAATCTGTTGGTAAGTGCTAGTGTACAAGACCAAATAAACACTTTTCAAACACAAGGCAAGTAGGCACCAATAATTCAGTAAAAATCTCATTATCATTGCTTTCACCTAATGTCTGACATTATGAATCCTGTAGTAATTATCCTCTCTCCAACTAGCCTGTTGATTGGTTCTTTGGTCACTTCAATCATAATGATCATGCATTCATTAAATCATCTCCTGTGTTGAGGCTGAGTCTGCTGCAAACCTGCTGGCTGTAGAGAGGACTACCCACGCATTGAAGGTTTAATGGATAGTCCAGGTGTGGAGCGTGAGATTAGCAGACATTAAAGGGACAGATTAAGCCACATCTCCTACACAGAGCTCTGCTAGCATGCATCTGTGAAGGATACATCTGAGGGTTTAATGGCTACATTTGTAATTATCCGATAGCTCTTCCAGAGCACCTATTTCTGGGCAGAGTGCAAGGATTTCATTAGACACCCCGCTCCCTCTCTCCCTCCTGTGGCAGATGGCAGGGGTACCAGGGAGCCACAGGAGATGGGTGGGAAGAGGAGACACAATGGTGAGAGGTTTGGTAGAGAGAGGGACACCTCAAGTGTGTGCTGAGATAATGAGTTTCCACAATTAACTTTTCTGTTTTTTCCCCCTATAGCGTTCACTGTCCCTTTGAACAAGTGATTCTTCTTGTTGCATGAGATACCTACTGAGCAGGTGCACTTCTATGTGTATTTCCAGGGGTGCTCTGCCCACAACTAATTAAAAAGAGACCCTCCATGACACCACCCACTCCAGTTAAAGCTAACTGGCAGAGCGTGGGTTGACACATGGCAGGGGTCATCCTTGTTATACTCTCTCCATAACAATGTTTTTGTACCTAACAGACACCCTGGGCCCTGCAAAGGCAGGAGCAATCACAAAATGATGAGGTAGAATAGCATGACAAAACACAGAGAGGGAAGTGGGGCCACATTGGGACCTTCTGGTGATTTGACATTAGATGACACCGGCATATGTTTGGTTGCCCAACAATCTGATACAAATTCTCATGAAACTGTAGCAGACTGGAAAGTCTGCAACATTTGTCTCATGTCGAATTCCATTATAATGGTTATTGTTTCTATTAAAGCATAAATTGTTGACAAGTGCCATGTCTTAAGGCTTATCCGTACAGCATGGTCGAGCAGTAACACACATGGTACTTATGTTCCAACAATGTGGTTCTCTACATTGTGTCAGTAAAGACAGCACACATGCAAGGGAAGTGACTCTGGGAAGAACACCGAAGTGTGTATTCATTTGGCTGCTGGGTTTTTAAAACAAGTAAACCCATTAACCACTTTGAAAAAAAAGAGAAAGGAGCAGAATGTTTGTGTGATGGGATGTTGTTCTGAAATGAAATAGTTGAGCTGACAATTTGGATACCATATCAACTGTCTTCAGACACCTCAGGTGGCTTTAGCATTTCAAACTGAATTCTCCTTGTTGTCTGTTTGCTCTCCCTCATGTATTCATTAAAACCTGCATGGAATGAACACATGTAATTTTCTCATTTTGTCATATAAAATATTTATCCATTACACAATGTTACTGAGTAATGGCATTTAATATGAAAGTGCATGAGGCCTCATGAGATTTGTAAAGGTTAACTTCATGCAAAATGTGGCCGGTTTATTCTCTCCCTCACCTTGTAGGCTTTCCCACTGTTTTCACATTCCATGTGCTTGTGTTGGACAGAGATGAATGGTTGGTGGCTGGAGGAGAAAAACAACCAGACCGAATATAATCAACTTTCAGCTTTTAGGTTCTCTTTCATCATCTTAGGCTCGAGAGCCACCTATTGGGAGGGACATCCATACAGACATGGGCAGAAGCATTCAAGCCTCCGCTGGGCATGATTACAGAGGATTTACGGTTATTTTGCAGCTGTTCTTTGCAAAAGCTAGAATCCTACCATGCTTCTTAGAATTACACAGGCTACACGTCTAGATTATCTCGCACAATTTCGCTCGCACCAACCTAGCTAGCAAGTGGCCCCTTTGCCCCAGCTTCAGCACCAGAGACTCACAGGGAGGTGAAGAGCAGTATGACTCCAACCAGGATAACAGTGACCATGCTACAGCTCTGGTTGCCTCCCAGAGCCTAGCAGTGCTCAGTCGAGCTGACCAGGGCGAAATGAGTGCATCTGGGGATGCCCTCCCCCAGCTTGTGAGCGTGATTGGCCATGCCACGCCATGCTCCAGGGAGGATGATGACCCGTTGAACGCGTGAAGCCTTCCTACCCCACCCCCTCTGACCCCAAGGGAAATCGGCCTTCCTGACGCTCACACTCTTAGGGAGTTCAGTCCAAGTTCTCGGGCCAGCAGCCCACTGGACACCCATGGGTGCCCACCCGCCACGCACAGCAGCTTTAGCACCGTTTCATGTGCTGTTGAGAGAAATGTCTCCCCCCAACACTTGGCTTCAAACACCATCTGGCTGGGGGGGGGGGGGGGGGGGTACCACAATGTTCAGGGCACAAGCAGTGTTACCACACCCTTTGCACCGCACCACTCACACATTCTCAATAAAGGCTACTGCCCAGTGTTGTCTGAGAATAAACAATCAGCCTTCAGCCAGAATTCAGTTTGCTGTGGAACCCCCCGCATTTCAACAGTATCATTTCCCCTCAAACAGATAAGAATCAGTTCATTTTCTAGAGGAAATCAATTCGGTATTAGAGAAAGTGGCAATTCAGATGGTTCCCCCAGAACAAGCACACCAGGGCTTTTATTCCAGATATTTCCTAGTTCCAAAGAAGGGTGGTTATTTACATTCTATCTTGGATCTCAGGAGTGTTGAACAGACATTTACAAAAATACCATTTCAAAATGTTAACATACAACACCCTGTCACAATCGATACATCAGAATGATTGGTTCACCAATCGATTATTCATCAATCGATCTGAAAGTTGCCTTTTTCCGCATTGGCATATATACCCCACACAGAAAATGTCTATGCTTTACCTACCACGGCATTTGCTAAGATAGCGGAACTGTTGTGGAGGAGATACAGACAGGCAACCTCACGGTGAATCTCTTTGCCACGCACGAAAACGCCCACTGTCCTCTGTACTTCACGCTACAGGGGAGGGACGCGCCCCTCTGCGTAGACGCACTAGCCGACCCATGGCCCAACATGCTGCTCTATGCTTTCCCCCCACTGTCTGATTCACCCCAGCGTAGCCTGGGTGAGGGAACAGAGGCTGCCACTGATCTCCATAGCACCCAGGTGACCCACAGCACCATGGCTGACGGAGATGTCCCTGCACAGCCCCACTACTAATACATACAGACCTACTGTCTCAGGAAAACAGGGAAATACACCACCCCCACCTACACCAGCTGGCGCTCTGGGCTTGGCCTGTAAGAGGTCCAACCTCAATGCACTAGGACTACCCCCATGTGTGGTAGCCATCATCCAGAGTGCAAGGGCTTCGTCCACTAGGTCATTGTATGACTAATTGGCAAGTTTCTGAAAAATGGTGTGACACCTGCCAGCTGGTGCCATATCAGCATTCTGGCTCTGACATATGCTTTCTGCAAGACCTTGAATTGATGAATAAGGGAAAAACCTTCTCCACCATTAAAATGTACCTGGCAGCCATTTCTGCTCCAATAATGACACTGTGGGCCAGCACCCCCAGGTACATGGAGGGGGGCCACCGTTCCCTGTTTAATAGAAGGCTTGTTCCGTCATAGAACCTCTCTCTGGTGTCCTAACAGCCTAAAGCCTAACCCTGCTTTTGTGTCAAAGTGCATCCCTGAATTTACCTGTGAAGTGGTGGAACTAACTAACTGCTTTTCACCCTCCTACTTTTTCCTCCACAGACGATCAGAGGCTGAAAACTCTGTGTCCTGTGTGAGTTCTGATTGTATACCTAGACAGGACAAAGGCTTGCAGGAAGAGTGACCAGCTCTTTGTCCACTCCCGAAAGAGAATGATGAGTTACTTTGCTCAGTTAAAAGTGTGTGTGTGTGTGTGTGTTACTTTGCTTTAGCATGAGTTAAAACACTGAGTGGAGCGATCCACCAAGCATGCCCTGCTTGTTTCACGAGAAGCGAATACGTCCACAAAAAAATAGCAGCACAGTAACAGCTTCTATGCCCATGAGCGGCGGGAGGTACCACCCGTGGCATTGGACTTGCGTTGCTGTCTGGCCAGACTTGGGGCAGTTGGATGCTTCTGCAGAGGTTGGGTATGGATGTCCCTCTTCTGCAGGGGTTGGGTATGGATGTCCCTCGCAAAGATGGCTCTCTCCACTGGGGTTCTCAGCAAGTAACCGATCATTTTCATATTTACACTACGGAGGTTTGAAAATAACTGAGATGATAGACCTTTTGGTGACTGCTCAGATTTTATAATGAGTTTACTTGAAATAGTGCACCTCGTGTTTTTTATTTATTTATTTGTATAGATAAGGATGAGATTGAGAGGGGGTTTACAACCCCAGGCTCTCCATCACCTCACCTCGAGTACTGAATACCACAATCCACTATATTCTATATTTTATGTATATCCTGATCGCCATCTTTTCTGATCTTTAACTAGAGATAATATTATATCTTAGGTATGATAATAAATTATACTAGCATGCTCAATACTTTGCATCAATGGCAACATAAGATATATCATAATAATTATGGCATCTCTAATTCACTATGACTAATCAGAGAATCATTAGAAAATATACGCTCAATACAGACAACATAAAGTTTACTTACTGTGGTGAGTGTTGCACTCCTCGTGACACAAATGTCAGTATGACATTCCTCCTGATAAATGAAATGAATATGAAATTGTCAGGATTCACAGGAAAGGACAAAAGAGCAGAACACGAAATGCAGGGATAATAGAGAAATTAGGCTTTTAGGTACACAAAGGAATACAACAAAACCAGGCGGGCAGAATAGAGTGCAGAGAGCAGACCAAACCAGAATCTATTACATGGGCTGGGACCGACAACAGAAACGGTACAGACGAACGAGCTAGCAAAAACAGGGTACAAGTGACTAGGCACAAAGGCAAACAAGGAATCAAGAAAACAGGTATGATCAGGACATAGTGAGCGACAAACTGACAGAGAACCAAAAGAATCCACAGAGAATACACAGACCAATTATACACAACGAGAGACACAATGGGAAACAGGTGACAACATGAGAAATGGGGGGGGGGGACTAACAATGACAGGAAGTGACATGACAGGTGAGGGGCGGAGACAAGAACACATGGAACAACAGAAGCACATGTCAAAATGAAACAGAAACATATGGCACAAAACCCAAGAAGAAGTGCATATGGCCGGCAAGATGGCCAAAACACCAAACTTCCAGCTGAAACCCTGACAGAAATGTTCAAGTCTGCATTTTGTGTTGATGTAAAACACTGAGGTCTCTGTAGATCATTTGTATATGAGATCTCCTTCTCTCAGCATACCGTTTTGACAGCATGTAGATGGTTAATAGAAAGGTCAAATCAATGTGAAGCTTCAAAGATCACAGTACTGTTCTTCTTAAGTCTTGTTCTCTTCATTCCACCCACTGCTTGGCACCGCTTCTGCCCCTAACACTTTTGACAGCAACAGGGCTTCTAACTCTGGCACGTCCGTCCTGATCCCGTGCAGTGCTGTTGTAAAAACACTTGCAATCCCAAATCCTTCTTTTGTCTTGCTTCCGTTTTTTCCCATTCACTTCGATGGGGAAGCACTTCAGAAAACTTTGCAACCTTCAGGTTTCCGACCTCCACAATTAAAAAACATCCAATATGGTTGCTGCAAATGCTGCAAAGCCATTTCAGTGTAGTCAGATTGGGTAGGTTTTAATTTGATTTTTGCAAGTGAAAATTCATTTGGACAAAATTTGGGATCAGTTTGGCGGTTTTCAAACATATACATTTTATAGGTTAATTTGAAACGAAACCACCAACAATATACTCAACCCAAGTAGAGGTGGGAAAAATATTGATGCAGTTTGGCTTGAGGTAGAATCTTTTTCAAGATGCTAGAGGAAACCACTGCTTTCAGGATTTAGCACTTGGTGCAATTAAATTGCTCACTCTCCCCATATCCAACGCTCCGGCTGAAAGAGCATTTTCTCAAGTCACACTGCTAAAAGATGACCCCAGAAATGGAATGGGATTGCCATTCACACTGCTTAATTATGACATCAGAAATGGAATAAGATTGCCATTCTTTGCCAGTTTGATGGAGGTGTACTCAGGGGTGACACGGAATGGATGGACATTGGCTACATCCCATCCTCCCCGACAGCTGATGGGGAGGTTTGACTCCATGATCCATGTACTAGATAGCTCAGCCACACTGTGCATAGTTCTGCATAGTACAACGTTCTACATAGTACAAAGTTCTACATAGTACAAAGTTCTACATAGTACAAAGCTCTACATAGTACAAAGTTCAGCTGTGTTCTTCAGTAGCCTGTTCAAGTTAGGCTACAACTGACAGCCTGTTCTGCATCTAAATTAGAACATTAGATTTAAAAGATCTTGTGCACACAGCTGTCTGTTTAAGAATCCAAGAATTATAATAATTATTAATCAATCATTGTGCATGCAAGTCTACATAATTATCTTAAATCTTGAAACTAATCTCAATCTACACTGAATGCACTCTGAGTGCAGAGGAGAGAGGAGGAGAATATGTGAATAGATTATGTTGTCATTCTGGCTGCTTTAACATGACAAGCGGTAGTTGTTTTGGGTTGAGAGAAGTGCACCAAATGATGTCAACAAAAGGCTTCGTCATTAGTTAGCAGATGTGGTGGTTGGCTGCTGTTGTTGTTTATTGCTATAGGATGATTTATGCAGGCTTTTCCTGCTGGTGTGCATTGCTACTTATGAAAGTTACTTATTTAAAGCTGCAGTAGGTAACCCTTATAAAAGTAATTGATGTCATATTTGCTAAAACTGTCTCTGTGTCTTGACAGTAGAACATGAGACAGACAATCTGTGAAAATTGTGTACATAAAATCTTATGGATTTTTGGTCCAAATTGTATTGTGTACTATTAATTTTGTTTCAAGAATGACAAAATAACACATGAACACACAAACACACAAACACACACTGTGGTAAATAAACAACCAGATCAACCAGATGCTTGTTTCCTGTGAAGTCTCGCACAATATCCCACACAGCGCCCCCACCCCTCCCAGACCTTAAAGATTTTCTATGGATTTTCTATGCAGGTGATAAAAATACAATGTGAAAAATATAGAGTTAAAAACAAAGATAAAATATGTTGTTTGTTGTTTGTTTTTAGGATCACATACAGATCTGTGATATGTACCCTTAAACTCTACTGATATCCTGAAAGAGCATCATCTAATGTATTGTCAAAGTCATGTAGTCTTAACGCAATAAGGACAAGAAGACCAAACAGAATGTCTTTCATCAGCGATTACTGCCAAGATACAGTTCCCCAGGGAGCTCAATGATAAAGATCCTGACACACAGAGAACTTTACACAGAAAGAAAGGATTAAGATATTCTCCTCTCAAGGGCACTCTGCCCTATCTCTTGGGTAACTGAGGCACAACAGTGGAGATGCATCTTCTTTGAGTCTACAGTGTGGTAGTAACTGTGACAAATAGACCGTTTGTGAAAGTGCATCCTGACTTCCTGGGTTCCGCTCTATAAATACATAAATCCATGAATAAATCAGTAAAAGAATAAATCAATAAATCAACTTCTGCCATCTGTTGCGATGCACCGTGTGCAGAGTGGACAGATGCTCCTTCTGAAATACTCCTCAGAGTGATTAAGGTTGCTTACCTTTCCCTCAGAGTAAAATGTAATTAAATGAATAAGCCATTTTGTCTTTGAGCAACGTTCAACCTGCAGAAACCTCAGCAAATATATTGGCACGTTTTTTTTTATAATATATATTGTTGAATTAATTTTAGGGCATTGTTTTCTTTACTTCCCTTGATTACATTCACACGCAAGACAGGGACTGACTCTCAGGCTTATGAGAAGTGGCAGATGGATGAAAATGGAGCACAATTTAACTTGAAATACCTGCACTGAAATAAAAGATTGAGACAGATGTGAATTAATTATAGATTTAGCGGTAGTATGGCATGGACAACTTGTACAACTTTCATTCAGTAACAGGCGAGACTATGCATTTCAAACAGAGACATGCCATCTCCTTGGCTCTGCAGTGAGTGCTGAGGGAGAAATTGCCATGCTTGGTCAACAGGAGGAGAGCAGACTGGCTTATCAGTGACAGTTTGCAGAGAGAGAGAGAGAGAGAGAGAGAGAGAGAGAGAGAGAGAGAGCAGAACAATTGACTTTTTTTTTACAGCAACAGACACAAGGTTAGTTTCTCTCCTGTCATTAATAAAGCAGTTTCATTTCCCATAAGCACCCTGTCCCCCTGGCTACTCCTCTTATTAAGACCATAGACTCACAAGATGAAATACAAGGAGGAGGAGAAGCAGCCCTGTTTGTATTGATTTGCTTTACTGATTTTCAGCTTAGCCAGAAAGGAGATGTTTTTCAATGTTTTGATAGTTTTTGTTGTGTTCTTTAAATTAAATTATTTAAAAATGTGTTTAATATGCGTTGTTTCACCAAACATCCCTTACTTTGGACATGTTTGTTTTCTTTGTTCAGTTTATAAGAAAATGGTTGCCTTGTTGAATTGAATGTCATAATTGTAATGTAGATAGACACCAAGGTACTCCCCACTTTGATTTGATGTCCAACCATCTCGTGATGCTGACAAGGGGTTTCAAATTATGTATTAGTGTATTAAACCTGACACCTTACATTTTATGTAGATATATATAAATGCTTTTTGTTCAAAACTGAATGACGATGAAACACCTGAAGTGCACAAGAGCACCTGAAATGTATCATTTAAAGCATTTCTAATTCAACTTCTTGGTTTTCCCACGGCATACGGATGCTGCTATCAACGTTTGTTACCTGCATGGGAACGTATCTTCTCTGAAGACGATTTTCCTACGGAACGTTATGCTGGACGGTGCAACCGACTGAGTCAACATTTCCTGTTTACCTCAGGCACTGTCACAGTAAAATACCCTGTTTTTGATGCTAGGAAGTGAATGCTTTTATTATAGCATTGTTACATAAAGACCAAAATGATTCCATATACTGTAAATATTAAACTTGCAGCGCGGACACTGACTGGAACCGTCCATTTACAGAACAAAACAGCAGTTGATTGGTGAGTGACACCTAGTAGCAGGCTAGGTTAGTTAGCTAGGCACCTATCCAGAGTTGCGAAGAAGACTCCAATAAAGCTCACGATTTTACATTTCATGTCAGAAGTTAAATGTTACCTGGTAATGTTAGGTTAATGTAATGTTAAACATGAATGGTTATTTTTTTTGTCAACCCGTGTTTCTTCCGTTTATCATTATTTTCCTATTGGCATGTATGTTATTAAAAAACGTTAATTAGCTAACGTTAGTTAACATCAGATAGGTAGTTAATTTGGAATTTATCATGAGATAATATGCTGTCAGAGACATGACCAGACCAGACAGGGTCATGGACAGTTTAGCTTTAGCTTGTTAACGTCAGCAGCGAATAGGTAATATACTAGATTGTATGACCAGCTTGGTATTCCTCAGAATGTTTCACACGTTTCAATGTTTCAATGTTGCAACATTCTACTACAACACATTAGCTCTGGCATCAAGCGGCATGCTACTGTCCTCGCAGATTGGGCAATGAACGTCATTTGACCTGGTATTTTAAGGTTGCATTTATGTTCTTATTGCCTTCATTCCGACACAAAATGAACGAAACTTCAACAAGCACAGAAGCTTAGACTGTGATCTCCTAAAATGTGTACTCAGTGTCAGTGTACATTTTTTGTAGTGATGCATTAAGTGGCCAGTTCTCAGTATAAAATGTTTCACTTTAGTGTGAGTTGAAACTAGTTTATGTTGCTTCTGTCAGCAGCAGTATACTACATTTTTGGCAAGGAAATGCGTTCTGCTCTCAGCATTTGGCTGGGTTGGGAAGGTTACAATGGCATTGGCATTGCCATCATAATTACTGTTGTCTTGGCAGCAGTTTGAGACTCTGAGATGCTAGTGGCAGTTTGTGAGATTTTACAGCTCCTCTATCTGAGCTGAGGTTATGCCTGACGCAGTTGTTAAATTGTGATTATTATGCATAGTGTGGGCTGTATAACTGATGATTTATGAATAAGTGTTGTCAGGGATCAATATTCTATGCATCTGAACTTAAGTTTCTGATTGTGTTATTGAACATCTAGTGCACCAGTACTTGCTCAGTAATTTTTATGCTACATACCTGTGGTGATGAACTTATATATCTTATACTTAAGCATATCGTTACCAAGCACAGTTTTCCCTGGAATCTTGATTCAGAACCTTTACTCAATCTCTTCTCTCTCTCTCTCTCTCTCTCTCTCTCTCTCTGCCTATCTCTCTCTCTGCCTCTCTCTGCCTCTGTTCTGTCTTCTCATCCTCACATCCATTGTCCTCCTGTCAGGGGGTGGCAGGGACTGATTGCCCAGGGATGTCACTCCAGCATCCTCATTGTTGACCCAAAAACCTCCCAGACCATTCAAGTCCTGGAGAGGCACAAAGCCAATGTTGTCAAGGTGAGTTTGAACGATGCATGCAACAACGCTGCACTTTTTAAAACCCCTGAGAAGGAGTTAAACTCCTATTGATCAGACAAAAGCACAGAGGCTGCGTGATGAAATGAATTGCAGTTCAGACAAACACACTGATGTATGCTGAAATAGGTGCTGGTGGTGAATAAGCTAAGTCCATCAGCCCTGATGGCACTGCCGAGGATATTGCTCAATTAGATAGGGTTAGATTTGACATTTTAACATTTATTACAAAGGAGCTAACCCCTATAAAGGCTACGCAAGCAGTACAAAAACTGAGGGTGGATGATGTATGCAGCTCACAGGCCCCTCTCTAAACAACCATCCCAACTGTATCCAGTTCATGACATTGAATTTAAAGTTGATAAATGAAAGGTTAAAGGGTTATATAAATACTGCAATTAGCTTTGGTCCGCAATCCAGTTGGAATCTCTCAGATCTAAGTTGGATGCAGTGCATTAGCGTCCCGTGGTTTATCTCTGTCCCAGTGTGGGCATTAGGTGGTGGCCACAGGCAAGGTGTTTGTGGGTGAGTAATGACCCATAAACTCTATGGAGTTTATCAGTGCTGCGGTCTGCTCCTGGCCTTGTAGCCTCCACCTATCCATGCTTTTTAATCTCGTAAACTGTAGCACAGCAAAATACAGGGCCATCCCTCAACCTCATTGCAAGTAAACAGCCAAAGGAAGAAAATGACCAAAACAAAAAGACTGATAAAACCCTGGGTTGCAGGGGCTTTTTCAATTATTTAAACCATACTCAGCAGGACCACTAAGAGAGACGTGTCAGGTTCACTCAATAAAGTTGGTGGTTTCTGCCATTAAATGTCCATGATTTTATGATATTTTGCTTTTCTGCACTGTTAGGCTTAAGTAGGTGTTCTAAGAGCTTTTTTAAAGTCTTCTTTGGCACTTGTTTTTGTCTGAAAATTTCAGTGCTTTTCCCCAATTTTTACTATTTACATTTAGTCATTTAGCAGACACTTCTGTCCAAAGCGATGTACAAAGGAGAGAACAGTCAAGCTACGAGCAATAGAGACCTAGTGTAACAGTGAATACTATTTTTCATAAGAAAAAAAAAGAAAAAAAGTGCAGGAATGTAACTGCTGTAAGTGCAAGTTAAGTTACTATGTGTTATTATCTGTTTATTCCTTTTTTTGTGGTCATCTACTCATCTAACAGTCATTTTTCTCTCTTCTGTCATTCTTCTTCCATACCTTCCATCACAGGTGAAATGGTCCAGGGAGAACTATCACCACAGTCTGAGTTCGCCCTACTCCCTGCGGCTGGCCTCAGCTGATGCTGCTGGGAAGATCATAGTGTGGGACGTGGTGAGCGGCACGGCCCACTGTGAGATCCAGGAACACACCAAACCCATCCAGGGTGAGCTGCACTACAGACAAATACAAATCATGTACTTGTCTACTTATTAACTACCAAGACCCGAGTTTAATAGCACATCCTAAAAAGGTTTAAGACATAAGGATATAGTAAGAACAAGTAGACTATAAACAATAATGACTGCACAAAAGAAAATGAATGTATATATTACCAATTAGAAGATTATTAATACCACCAGTTGTTTCTTGTACAAGGTCTGGCACCTTTTCCTCAGACCATGTGTGGATTGGTGTGTGTGTGTGTGTGTGTGTGTGTGTGTGTGTGGATTGGTGTGTGTGTGTGTGTGGATTGGTGTGTGGTGTGTGTGTGTGTGTGTGGATTGGTGTGTGGTGTGTGGGTGTGTGTGTGTGTGTGTGTGTGTGGATTGGTGTGTGGTGTGTGGGTGTGTGTGTGTGTGGATTGGTGTGTGGTGTGTGGTGTGTGGGTGTGTGTGTGTGTGTGTGTGTGTGTGTGTGTGTGTGTGTGTGTGTGTGTGTGTGTGTGTGTGGATTGGTGTGTGGTGCGTGTGTGTGTGTGTGTGTGTGTGTGTGTGGATTGGTGTGTGTGTGTGTGTGTGTGGATTGGTGTGTGTGTGGGTGTGTGTGTGTGGATTGGTGTGTGGTGTGTGGTGTGTGGGTGTGTGTATGTGTGTGTGTGTGTGGATTGGTGTGTGTGTGTGTGTGTGTGTGTGATTGGTGTGTGTGTGTGTGTGTGTGTGGATTGGTGTGAGTGTGTGTGTGTGTGGGTGTGTGTATGTGTGTGTGTGTGTGTGTGGTGTGTGGTGTGTGTGTGTGTGTGATTGGTGTGTGGTACTGTTTCTCTGTACAGAGCTGTGCACAGATCTTTATTGTGGTGTCCTGGTGACTGACAGTGCAACTTATTCTACTGAAATGAAAACTGCAGCAGCAAGGTGGGAGGGGCGGATGAATATATCAGTCAGTATTATCAGTAGTGTAAGATAAATTCAGTTTAGGTATGAATTTATTAACATTTCATTTCTATTAGCAATGTATGCCCAGTTAACCAGTATAACTGCAGTTATAAAACAGGGTTCAGACAGAGGGGCCTAAGATAACATTCAAAGCACATGCTTTCAAGTTTAGAATGACCAGTGACATAAATTCCAAGGTCATAGGGCAGCCTGGGCAGGAGACAGATGAGATAGGGAAACTATCTGTAAGAAGGGAGTTGGAGACTCACAGAAACTTAATTGTCAGGCCAGAAATTACGACTGAAACATGCAAGTCACAGAGAGGCGTATACCTGGAGGCCCTCAGTGAAGATTGGACTTATAAACCATTATGATCACATGTAAAAATCAGAACGCGTTCTCCAGCCGGGGGTGACAGAGCTATTGTGAGCTCGGCATCTCCGGCTGAATCTTGTCCAATCTTAAAACCAGTAAACTCAGCTGTATCAAACCAATTGCTACGTGTGGCGGTCCATTACTCTGATTTCTCTGTAAACCAGCACGCAGATAGATCATTTGAAAATAAACAGTAGTGAATCTCAGAGAGTCGATCTGTGTGTCAAACTTTTAAAAGCAGAAGAATGTTAGGGATGTAACTGTCAAAACAAGAAGTGTTCCTCATTTCTTCACTTCTTTGTTTTGTTTTGTTCAGAGCATGCCTTTTTATCTCTGCACACACTCTTCTCCATCTGGTAACATCTCTCCATCCTCTCCTCCTGTGATCTCTCCATCCTCTCCTCCTCTGATCTCTCCATCCTCTCCTCCTCTCCTCCTCTGATCTCTCCTCCTCTGATCTCTCCATCCTCTCCTCCTCTGATCTCTCCATCCTCTCCTCCTCTGATCTCTCCATCCTCTCCTCCTCTCCTCCTCTGATCTCTCCATCCTCTCCATCCTCTCCTCCTCTCCTCCTCTGATCTCTCCATCCTCTCCTCCTGTGATCTCTCCATCCTCTCCTCCTCTGATCTCTCTTCCTCTGATCTCTCCTCCTGTGATCTCTCCATCCTCTCCTCCTCTCCATCCTCTCCTCCTCTCCTCCTCTGATCTCTCCATCCTCTCCTCCTCTGATCTCTCCTCCTGTGATCTCTCCTCCTCTGATCTCTCCATCCTCTCCTCCTCTGATCTCTCCATCCTCTCCTCCTCTGATCTCTCCTCCTCTGATCTCTCCATCCTCTCCTCCTCTGATCTCTCCATCCTCTCCTCCTCTGATCTCTCCATCCTCTCCTCCTCTGATCTCTCCTCCTCGGATCTCTCCATCCTCTCCTCCTCTGATCTCTCCTCCTCTGATCTCTCCTCCTCTGATCTCTCATCCTCTCCTCCTCTGATCTCTCCATCCTCTCCTCCTCTGATCTCTCCTCCTCTGATCTCTCCTCCTCTCCTCCTCTGATCTCTCCATCCTCTCCTCCTCTGATCTCTCCATCCTCTCCTCCTCTCCTCCTCTGATCTCTCCTCCTCTGATCTCTCCATCCTCTCCCTCTCCTCCTCTGATCTCTCCTCCTCTGATCTCTCCATCCTCTCCTCCTCTCCTCCTCTGATCTCTCCATCCTCTCCTCCTCTGATCTCTCCTCCTCTGATCTCTCCATCCTCTCCTCCTCTGATCTCTCCATCCTCTCCTCCTCTGATCTCTCCTCTGATCTCTCCATCCTCTCCTCCTCTGAACTCTCCTCCTCTGATCTCTCCATCCTCTCCTCCTCTGATCTCTTCATCCTCTCCTCCTCTGATCTCTTCATCCTCTCCTCCTCTGATCTCTCCATCCTCTCCTCCTCTGATGTTCTCCCTGGTTCTCCTCCTCTGATCTCTCCTCCTCTGATCTCTCCTCCTCTCCTCCTCTGATCTCTCCATCCTCTCCTCCTCTGATCTCTCTTCCTGTGATCTCTCCTCCTCTGATCTCTCCTCCTGTGATCTCTCCATCCTCTCCTCCTCTGATCTCTCCTCCTCTCCATCCTCTCCTCCTCTGATCTCTCCATCCTCTCCTCCTCTGATCTCTCCATCCTCTCCATCCTCTCCTCCTCTGATGTTCTCCTCCTCTGATCTCTCCATCCTCTCCTCCTCTCCTCCTCTGATGTTCTCCCTGGTTCTCCTCTTCAGATATGGACTGGCTGTGGGCTCAGGATGCCTCTCGGGACCTGCTGTTGGCCGTCCACCCCCCCAACTACATAGTGCTGTGGAACGGAGACACTGGCACCAAGCTGTGGAAGAAGAGCTATGCTGAGAATATTCTCTCCTTTTCCTTCGATCCCTTCGACCCATCCAACCTGGCCTGTAAGCATCACCCTAATGTGAATTCACATATGATCAGTTAGGTGGTCACAGGGTTAGACAAACCCATGATTTGGAAAGCTCTGCCCTAGTGTTTGTAAATACACCGGTTTTGTTGAAAACCAGAATGTTTCAGATGAATGTCTCCATCTGTTCAAGCTGGTACTGATTCAGGTGAATTATGCTGTGAATATGTGTATGCCAATTTGTTTATTGCGAATTGCACACAGACTCCCTTTTACATGATTTGAAGTAAGTATTAGTCAACTGACAGCATTGTTTGTGATGCTATTGGCCTTTTCAGGTCAACTGACATCTTGAATTTCCCTTTTAGTGTTGACCAGTGAGGGCATCGTCTTCATCACAGACTTCTCCCACTCCAAGCCCCCTGGGAGTGCGGGCAAGAAGGTCTACATCGCCAGCCCCCATGCCAGCCCAGCTCACACCAAACCCGTCGCTGCTGCCCCTGCACCTACCGGCGCCAAGAAGGCCCTGAACAAAGTCAAAGTGCTCATCACCAATGAGAAGCCCAGGTGAAGCCCACTGCATATCTGCTGTGTACACACACACTGCACTCAACATCAGACTTCTGAAGCACACTGCATATCTGCTGTGCACACACACACTGCACTCAACATCAGACTTCTGAAGCACACTGCATATCTGCTGTTCACACACACACTGCACTCAACATCAGACTTCTGAAGCACACTGCATATCTGCTGTTCACACACACACTGCACTCAACATCAGACTTCTGAAGCACACTGCATATCTGCTGTTCACACTGCACTCAACATCAGACTTCTGAAACACACTGCATATCTGCTGTTCACACACACACTGCGCTCAACATCAGACTTCTGAAACACACTGCATATCTGCTGTTCACACTGTACTCAACATCAGACTTCTGAAGCCCACTGCATATCTGCTGTGTACACACACACTGCACTCAACATCAGACTTCTGAAGCCCACTGCATATCTGCTGTGTACACACACACTGCACTCAACATCAGACTTCTGAAGCACACTGCATATCTGCTGTTCACACACACACTGCACTCAACATCAGACTTCTGAAGCCCACTGCATATCTGCTGTGTACACACACACTGCACTCAACATCAGACTTCTGAAGCACACTGCATATCTGCTGTGTACACTGCACTCAACATCAGACTTCTGAAGCCCACTGCATATCTGCTGTGTACACACACACTGCACTCAACATCAGACTTCTGAAACACACTGCATATCTGCTGTGTACACACACACTGCACTCAACATCAGACTTCTGAAGCACACTGCATATCTGCTGTGTACACTGTACTTAACATCAGACTTCTGAAGCACACTGCATATCTGCTGTTCACACACACACTGCACTCAACATCAGACTTCTGAAGCACACTGCATATCTGCTGTTCACACACACACTGCACTCAACATCAGACTTCTGAAGCACACTGCATATCTGCTGTTCACACACACACTGCGCTCAACATCAGACTTCTGAAGTACACTGCATATCTGCTGTTCACACACACACTGCACTCAACATCAGACTTCTGAAGCCCACTGCATATCTGCTGTGTACACACACACTGCACTCAACATCAGACTTCTGAAGCACACTGCATATCTGCTGTGTACACTGTGCTCAACATCAGACTTCTGAAGCACACTGCATATCTGCTGTGTACACTGTGCTCAACATCAGACTTCTGAAGCACACTGCATATCTGCTGTGTACACACACACTGTGCTCAACATCAGACTTCTGAAGCACAGGGAAGTTGGGCCTTCACAGTTTGTCCAGCTTGTTATTTAAATACCTTTACCTCTACCTTTAAGAAGCTCTTGAAGACCCAACTCTTCAGAGAGCACCTCCTTTCCTAAGTTGCACTTCCTCTTCCTTCCTCTACCTCTCTTTATCTTTCCTCTAATGCTATCTCCGCTAATTAGTACTTAACTCGAACTTACAGTAGTTACATTCCTGCACTTTTTTTTATTTCTTATATAAAAAGTAGTATTTATTGTTACACTAGGTCTCTATTGCTCGTAGCTTGATTGTTCTCTCCTTTGTACATGTTAAATGACTAAATGTAAATGACAAATTTAGTAGGTCATGCTACTATGCAGAGCGTGGCTTGGGAAGGCTGCTACCTCGGCTAGTGTTCTTTAGTTCAAGGGAGAGTTCTTATTGAAAAAGGGGGTAAGGCTGGTTTATGCCTCCGTTAGAACAGGAATCAGACTGGCTTTTCTAAAGCATTTAAGTGGGAGTGAGTGGTTGGACAGGTTGGCATCTGAATTCCACAGACCACCGTGCCTATCTTCCCAACCACAGATGGGAGTTGTCACATCCTCCGAGAGTGCTGCCTCTCATTTTTTTTCCTCCCAACCCTTTCAGCAAGTAATGTGTGCTTGAGAATAATTTTTTTTCTCCTTTCAAGATGATCACAGCTACATTTAAATTATTGTAAAATTGTAAGTGTTGTTCACACACCAGTGGGTGAACTTGAAACCAAATCCAAACAACCCCACCCTCTACAGAGGACCTTATCGATAGGACCCACCGTCTGCAGAGGACCTTATCGATAGGAGTTTATTACAAAGTCTTTGGAACCAGAAGTGTCATTAATGATGTGAGTTGGTCACTGTCTAAGGCAACTCCTTCTAAAATAGGGATTTTCATCATCAGTGCCTTAGATCTTTTCAAGGCAAAAACACAGTGCACCTTTATCTAAATCTGGTATATTATTGTGTATTACTGGTCCTTATTTGTAAAGATAGTTATGGATTGCACAGTTTACACTGTCCATTTTTGTTGTCTTGTAGCATTGTGTTATTAATGAATGCTTCCAATTGTAACTAAACTCTTCCTCTTGCCTGTTGTGGCCTGCATGATATTAGCTGGCACGAGTGGATGCTCTGTTGTGTCAGCATTGGCAAAGGTCTTTGTGTTGGGCTCGCTCATGCACTGATCCTGCTGATTTGCCTAATTAGTGTAATCTCATGGCTGAGCAGCTGGGCTCATTAGCGAGCGCATGGGATTGGAACGGAGCGCTGGGGAAGGATTGCGTCTACATCCATATGTGAGGAAATGAACACCACTGTAGTCTATACTGCCAAATAACCCCAGAGATCTGGCCCTGTTAGACTGTCTGGTTTCCAACTGAAACAGAGCACATCCACTCAGAGAGTGCTTGGTGGAGTGACTGACAGTGACGGTGACATTTGACCGTGAACAGAAGAATGACAGATCCGACTGCTTTGCTGGAAAGCTTATCAAATGATCTCCTTGAAGTAGTCTTCTGATAATAATTATCTCTTGTCAAGGTTTAGAAGTCCTTTTAGTTCTCTCTCTAGTTTGTTCTGCTTTCCATCTCTGTCTTGCTACCCACGCATACCGCCTGTGCGTCTTTACCCTTCTTTCTTTCTCCCTTTTCTCTGATTTCTTCTTTTTTTTTTCTCTTTCTTCTCAATATTTCTCCTCTTTACTCTTCTCCTTCTCTTCAACCTTTTCTTCTCTCTCTTCTGTCTCTCTCATCCTCTCATGTTGGTGGGAGGGCTTTCTTGCTCTCTGCCCTGCCCTGTATCGATCTGTCTGCTCAGACCGATAGCGGTCTGAAGGCGTGGCGACTCAGGCGGGCTGGTGTGAATGCGGGAGTATATCACTCCCATTAGCGTCCCCGAGCTCCAAAACTCTCCTGGCCTCCCACCCATTAGCCCCTGGACCCTCCACAGCAGGCCCTGATTGATTCAGCTCTGGCCTGGAATTGACTCCGCCGCTGGGTTGGGAACTAAGCCCCCATACACCCACCCACCCACCCTCCCTCCACCTCCAGCAATTAGTGTTGACTCATCGAGAGAGAGAGAGAGAGAGAGAGAGAGAGAGAGAGAGAGAGAGAGAGAGAGAGAGAGAGAGAGAGAGAGAGAGAGAGAGAGAGAGAGAGAGAGAGAGAGAGAGAGAGAGAGAGAGGGAGAAATGAGGCGGAGGCGAAATGCAAACAGAACCGTTTGGATTGGGGGCTGTCAAGCACAAGCTGTCAGCACTTGTAGTCACATTATTGTCACATTGTGAAGGTCATGAGCTGAGGGAAGGAATTCATCTTTCACTCTGGATAGCTTGAACCAAGATTTTGTATGCAAGATGGTTTCAGAGTCTTGTTAAGTTGTCTGAGTGTTTGTTTAGCCTTACAGCAAGCCTCATATTTTGTGTGTGTGTGTGTGTGTGAGAGAGAGAGAGAGAGAGAGAGCGAGAGAGAGCGAGAGCGAGAGCGAGAGAGAGAGAGAGAGAGGGCTGCAAAGAGAGAAGGGATTTTAGCGCCAGTATTTGTTTATTTTACACCTGATGCCTTTACTAGTGTGTCTGCGCTTTAATTAAAGAAAAGCAGTTGGTTTATTTGGGATGTCTAGATCTGTGTGTGTGTGTGTGTGTGTGTGTGTGGGTGTGTGTGTTTTATGCAGTGATTGGAGACGGCGGTTTGTTTATGAGGGGTCTGCGCTGGTAATGATGTTGGTTTTTGAAAGTGGCTGTAGCTGGCTTGGCTTGGCCTCCCCGCTGCTCTGTGTGCAGAAGCTGCCCTGGAACAGTAACTCCGGCTCAGTGGGTGGCGGGCCGCTTGTTTCTCCCCCGCTCACCCGGCTCCATCAAAGGGAATCTGTGTGTGTGCGTGTGTGTGGAAAGCATGCCGCAGCCTGTTGTATCTCTACCCATCAGCAGCAGCAGTGTCTTGATATTTTCTTTGACTGTAATCCCTTGTGCTTAAAATGTCATACTGTGAGATTTATGTTGTTATGAAAATACCAACCAGCCTTGTGTATATTATATAGGCTACTGTACACATCTTTGAGTATAGCCACATCCAGTATGTCCTTATTTTGTTTTGCATTCTCATTCCTCTCTAGTCTCTCCATCCCTGACCATGAGATCTGAGTCAGTATGACAACAGATGCATACTCCCAGCCTTTGCTCTCTTCCTAAGCCTGTATCTCATCTACGTACTTCTCTAAACAAAGGCTATTTGGGTGCAGTTCTCTTGTTCCTGTTTCAATCAGTGATCGGGCCTTCAAGCACCGGTTCACTTTACAGAGTATGTTATCAGTGAGGGGAGACACACACCATGCACTCTTCAGCTCCATGGGACCTCCATCACCAGGCTCTGGACCGGTGCAGTTTGGGTGCTAATCAGGGCTCTGGGCCGGTGCAGTTTGGGTGCTAATCAGGGCTCTGGGCCGGTGCAGTTTGGGTGCTAATCAGGGCTCTGGGCCGGTGCAGTTTGGGTGCTAATCAGGGCTCTGGACCCGAGGCTCCACTCTCTTCCCAACCATAAAGGAGAAGAAAGGAGACCTGCATATTTGTTTTGACTTTCTGCCTGTGCGCTTAAGAAAAGAGATTTGTGTTTCTTAACACGAAGGACACGGGGCTGTAAAACACGAATATTTCAATATAAATCCATTCAAGCGGTTTAAATAGGGCTGCAGTCAACGCTAGACAGGTCTGGTGGAAATCACAATGGAAATTCTAGTCTGAAAAATATGGCCTTGACAGGAGCCATACAGCTAAATTTACGGCACACGTCTCGCTAACTGTCGCAGAGCTACTTCTATTGGCTCGTTTGTCATGACGACAGTACCCTAATCCGTTCAGGCCTCTTCTATTGGGTTTTGCTGCAGAATCTGTCTAATTTTATCCAAGGAAGGTCCTGCTAACGGGGTCCTGCCAAGGAGGGCCCAGGGCAGTTTCTGCTCCAATCACGCCTGACTGTGACTGTCATTGGCCTATAAAGGTGCTGGAGCCTGACGGAGGATTTGATTTATTGTCATTTTTATGCCGTGTCGATTTCTCATTCTCTTATTTCTCACGCTCGGCTGACTCGTATATCCCTTATTTGAGAACTCATTCATACCCGAGCTTGGCATTTTCTCACCACGGGAGAGACGAACGGGAGCCGAGTGAATCCAATTCACGCTCACCTGTTTTTGAAACTTTAATAAAGTTATGTGTTATTCTATCAATCACACACCATAAAGTGAATTAAACCATACATATCATTTGACGTTGTGTATTGGGAGGCAACAGCAGGGAATGGCTCAGTGACTCATGATGAAGACTGAAATATGATAGTAATCTGGCCTGACTAATCCTCACAGGCTGGGACTTTTTGCTATTTCTCAAATTCACGGCATTTTTGCATAATACAGTTTATTCAGAATATATATCTTTTTTTTCTCTCTGTTGGCAACTGGCTTTTCCAAAAGAGGTAGAGTTGAGTTGGAAATGAAATGTCTCTATAACACCATTTAGCATGTCCCTAAGAATAGTGTGTCTGTGTCTGTGTGACCCAGCAATGACCCTATTTTCTTTGGAGGTTTCTTAATCCCGTTCTGGAAACAAATAGGACCATTATGATGCCCAATGATGCCCCATAAAGCAGCGGTTGTGTGATATGGCACTGACATGAGTCTTTGTATGTGTGTGTGTCTGTGTGTGTTTCTGTGTGTCTCTCTGTGTGTGTGTGTGTGTGTGTGTGTGTGTGTGTGTGTGTGTCTGTGTCTGTGTCTCTCTCTCTCTGTGTGTGTGTGTGTGTGTCTGTGTGTGTGTCTGTCTCTGTGTGTGTATGTGTGTGCGCAGTGCTGAGGCAGTGACCCTGAATGACTGCCTGCAGCTGTCCTACTTGCCCTCCAAGAGGAACCACATGCTGCTGCTCTACCCCCGAGAGATCCTCATCCTGGACCTGGAGCTCAGCCAGACCGTAGGAGTGGTGGCCATCGAGCGCTCTGGTGTCCCCTTCATACAGGTGAGGGGTGCTGTCTGCGCTGTGGGATCCCATTCTGTGTGTGTGTGTGTGTGTGTGTGTGTGTGTGTGTGTGTGTGTGTGTGTCTGTGTCTGTGTCTGTGTCTGTGTGTCTGTGTCTGTGTCAGGTGAGGGATGCTGTCTGTGCTGTGGGATCCCATTCTGTGTGTGTGTGTGTGTGTGTGTGTGTGTGTGTGTGTGTCTGTGTCTGTGTCTGGAGTGGTGGCCATCGAGCGCTCTGGTGTCCCCTTCATACAGGTGAGGGATGCTGTCTGCGCTGTCGGATCCCATTCTGTGTGTGTGTGTGTGTGTGTGTGTGTGTGTGTGTGTGTGTGTCTGTGTCTGTGTCTGTATCTGTGTCTGTGTGTCTGTGTGTCTGTGTCAGGTGAGGGATGCTATCTGCGGTGTCGGATCCCATTCTGTGTGTGTGTGTGTGTGTGTGTGTGTGTGTCTGTGTCTGTGTGTCTGTGTCTGTGTCAGGTGAGGGATGCTATCTGCGGTGTCGGATCCCATTCTGTGTGTGTGTGTGTGTCTGTGTGTGTGTGTGTGTGTGTGTGTGTCTGTGTCTGTGTGTCTGTGTCGGTGTCAGGTGAGGGATGCTATCTGCGGTGTCGGATCCCATTCTGTGTGTGTGTGTGTGTGTGTGTGTCTGTGTGTGTGTGTGTGTGTGTGTGTCTGTGTCTGTGTGTCTGTGTCTGTGTCAGGTGAGGGATGCTATCTGCGGTGTCGGATCCCATTCTGTGTGCATTTCTGTCTTTTGGTAGACAGTATTTTACTGTGTTCAAATACAGCTATAGCAGGAATGTGGTACTTTTTTTTTTGTTTTAAATGTGTGAAAGTAATGGAACATGGCAGTTGTGTTTCATCTCACATATCATCTAGCTGTGATGCTTGCCTTCAGCTTGTGCAAAGTACCAAATCACACCTTTGATATTTGATAACACGTGTTATATTGTTGTTATACCACTGTTTTGAACAATGAGAACAAAAGGAGAAACTTGGGCACTTGTTTTACCACAAGCGCCTTGTTGTTATTTAAGCAAAGTCAGTTTATTTGTATAGCACAGTTTAAAATCGATCTGCGGTTGAACAAAGTGCTTTACACAGTAAAAACAGAAATTGACAAATAACACAAAGACAAATGCACGTATAAACACACCTATAGACACCTAGAAAGCCAGAGAATACAAGCAGTTTTTTAGCTTAGATTTAAAACCCCCAATAGCACACTAGCAACATGTGAAACAAATGTACCACCATGCTGTTGCATGATATAATGGAAATGGAATGCTTTTCAGTCCATCAGATTGTGTGTCCTTTGCATAAGTATATGTCATGTACGTGCATGAGTATTTGGCTTGTCTGTTTTCATTTTGTGTGTTACCTCCACATATGTCTATTTATTTGGGTAATGTGTGTGTGTGTGTGTGTGTGTGTGTGTGTGTGTGTGTGTGTGTGTGTGTGTGTGTGTGTGTGTGTGTGTGTGTGTGTGTGTGTGTGTGTGTGTGTGTGTGTGTGTGTGTGTGTGTGTGTGTGTGTGTGTGTGTGTGGGGGAAAGAGAGGCTCTCTGCTCTCCCTGGTGTCCTCTCTGGCCTCACGGTCTGCCCTGAGTCTTATAAAGCGCTTGTCACAGCAGCAATTTGCATGACTGATGATGCAGCTGCAGCCCTGCCACAGAAACCAGCCCAGACCGTGGGAGAGCAGGGTCTGCCAACCACACACACACACACGCACACAAACATACACACTCACACACACACACACACACACGTGCATACACTAACACTCTGTCTAACGCACGTACACCATAAATCACCAAAAGATGTATTAAGCATTGATTCGTGCCTCAGTTTTACTGCACACTGGCCAGGACCTTGCAGTGCTGCTTCATCATGCTCACTGTCAGTAGATACATGAAGTCCTCACCTTTTATAGGGACCACGTGTACACACACACACACACACACACACACACACACACACACACACACACACACACACACACCTTTTATAGGGACCACGTGTACACATTGTTACATGCCTGCACCATACTAAACAGCCCCCACCACCACACACACACACACACACACACACACACACACACACACACACACACACACACACACACCTTTTATAGGGACCACGTGTACACATTGTTCCATTCCTGCACCATACTAAACAACACACACACACACACACACACACACACACACCTTTTATAGGGACCACGTGTACACATTGTTACATTCCTGCACCATACTAAACAACACACACACACACACACACACACACACACACCTTTTATAGGGACCACGTGTACACATTGTTACATTCCTGCACCATACTAAACAACACACACACACACACACACACACACACACACACACACCTTTTATAGGGACCACGTGTACACATTGTTACATTCCTGCACCATACTAAACAGCCCCCCCCCACACACACACACCCCCACACACACACACACACACAAACACACCTTTTATAGGGACCACGTGTACACATTGTTACATTCCTGCACCATACTAAACAGCCCCCACCCACCCCCACACACACACACACACTCACACACACACCTTTTATAGGGACCACGTGTACACATTGTTACATTCCTGCACCATACTAAACAGCCCCCCCACCACCACACACACACACACACACACACACACACACCTTTTATAGGGACCACGTGTACACATTGTTACATTCCTGCACCATACTAAACAGCCCCCACCCACCCACACACACACACACACACACTCCTCATCAATACAATGCACATACACACACACCTGTCCAGTGGCTGCCTAGCACACACTCACTTCACTTCTCTCTGTGTAGGCGGTCCCCTGTGCTCAGAGAGACGCTCTCTACTGCCTCCATGAGAATGGCTGCATCACTCTGCGGGTGTGTCGCTCCACAGCGCCCTCTCCAGACGAGGCAGGGCAGAACACAGGTCAGACCTCCCGTATCTGCGGCGCCATCACAGACAGCACCTGAGCCGTAGTACCACTGCAGTGTTGTTGTACTTTATGTTGGGTTGGCATACATTGCCAAGCATCGCGTCATATCAGATCAAATGTCAAGACATTTTTTAAACCGTAATTTACATTCCTGTGTTCTATCTATCTATTTTGAAGTCAGATGTGAGAGGAGAAAAAATTCTAAAGCAATTTATGCCTGCTATAAAAACATTATAAATCCCACTGGAATAATATAATGGGAAGTCAAGTCAAGGCATCAGGTGTCATTATATCATATTGTGGG